>NC_056726.1:245755591-245988091 GCF_019279795.1 Protopterus annectens
CAGTAAGAAGCTGAGATCCCTCATAAAACCACCCAAAGCTAGTTACGAAAGTAAAATTGCCAAATATTCCAAACACAACCACAAGGCATTCTGTAGTTATGTCAAGAATCTAAATGGCAATGCTCAGATCTGCAACAGAATGGCATTAAATATACTGAACCCAAGGATATTGCCAATATCCTGGCAGATGGATTTAATGCCAATTTCACCACCCCCTAAAGGGCCCATCTCAATACCAAAAGACTGCCAAATTCCGGTAATCACGGCCACACAGGTAGAAACCTCACTCTCCAAAGCTAAGAATACAGCATCCATGGGATCAGATGACATCCCGGGCCGTGTACTACCTGCACTACAAAATGAACTGACACCTCACCTAAGTGTCATGTTTAATCAAAGCCTCACCTCAGGCTTCGTGCCCACTGAGTGGCGCACAGCTACAGTTATCCTACTCCATAAGGGGGGGATCCACCTTGGATCCTGGGAACTACCATCCCATCAGTCTGACGAGCCTGATCTGCAAGGGCATAGAACACAATATCATGGCACTTATAAACAAAGACATTAGCAACCTTCAAACACTGGACCCCACCCAGTTTGGGTTTGTGAAGGGCCGACCTTGTCTCCTGAACCTGACTTCTTTGAATCAGTCTCCAGAGCTGTGAACGAAGGTAAGGTGGTCCACACAGCCTATCTGGACCTCGCCAAGGCCTTCGACATTATCCCCCGCTCTAGAATCGTAGATAAACTTACTAAGCTGGGCATAAATCCCTATGTCACTCGATGGGTTGCCAACTGGCTTACTGACATAAAAGTAGCCAACTCCAAATCCAACACCAGACAAATGGAGTACCTCAGGGTTCAGTCCTGGGACCACACTTGTTTGGCATCTACTTCTCTGAAGTACAGGGCAACACTAACAGACTCTGACTAACAAAGTTCGCAGATGACTGCAAACTGGGAGCCATTACTGAATCCCCAAATTATGTGGATATTCTACAAAAGGGCCTTACAGAAACAGATGCTTGGTGCCAGAACCATGGGCTCAAGCTTAATGCCAAGAAATGTATAGTTATCCCCTTTGGGAAAAAACATGTACCCATGAATTACCACATAGGTGGCAGTACACTAAACACAGAAAGTGTGATGAGAGGCTTAGGGACACAGGTGGACAGTGGTCTCACCTTCGATAACCACATCGCCACAACAGTCAGGAAATCCTTCTATGGGGCACACCTCATCACTAAGGGCTTTTCATCCAGTAAAAAAGGAGGTCATTGTCCCACTGTACTCATCCTTCATTAGACCCATTATAGAGTACAACGTCCCGTTTGGTATGTACCTCACAAGACATCTGCAACAGCCGGAAAGGCCGCAGAAATTCCTCACTAAAAAAAAAAAATCACAGGACTACAGCAGATGCCCTATGCTGACAGTCTAAAAAAAAAAACTCCAGCTATACTCTGTCGCATATCATCTACGTAGAGGCAATCTCTGCTTAACATACAAGGCCATGTCAAACCCTGAGCTGTTGGATATGCTCCACTTAAAGAAATCTGAATCCCTCAAAGCCACACGCTCCAGGGATCTAAACCTTGTTATCACAATGAACAAAACATGCTGGAGGGATAAGTTCCTGACCCAGAGTCTCCCCATACATGTCAAGCAGAGCGCCTCCTTGGCCCTTTTCAAAAGGAACCTTGACGATTGGATGGGAGATAGGAAATTCACCCAGGGGAATCACGTCAGCTGCCCTGCTAGACAGAGGTCCAGGGAGGTAAATATTGTGGGAAGAAATATCCAGGGAATTGTTATGGCTACGCTTATATAGGCCCTAGGACCGATACCCTATTACTATCCTATGACCTTATTTACTCAGTTGCTTGCTACAGCAAAAGCCATGGTTCGCAGAGAGCTTACAAAGCATCAAAGCATTGTTGAAATCTATCTGTTAGGAGAAGGGTACAAAAAATTTCCACAGCATTAGATATACCATGGAACACAGTGAAGACAGTCATCAAAAAGTGGAGAAAATATGGAACAGTGATGTTGCAAAGAACTGGACATCCCTCCAAAATTGATAAAAAGACAAGATGAAAACTGGTCAGGGAGGCTGCCAAGAGACCTACAGCAACTCTGCAGGAATTTCTGGCAAGTAACGGTTGTGTACTACATGTGACAACAATCTCCCGTATTCTCCACGTCTGGACTATGGAGTAGGGTTGCAAGACGAAAGCCTTTTCTTACACAGAAAAGCATCCAGGCCCAGTTGCAAAACAATACATCAAGTCTCCCAAAAGCATGTGGAAATATTTAACAGTCTGATGACACCAAAGCTGAACTTTTTTCCCACAATTCCAAAAGGTACGTTTGGCACAAAAACAACACTTCGCATCACCAAAAGAACACCATCCCCAAAGCATGCACAAAACAACACTTTGCATCACCAAAAGAACACCATCCCCACGGTGAGGCATGGTGGTGGCAGTATCATGCTTTGGGGTTGCTTTTTTCCAGCTGTAACTGGGGCTTTAGTCAAGGTGGAGGGAATTATGAATGGTTCCAAATACCAGTCACTTTTGGCCCAAAACCTTCAGGCATCTGCTAGAAAGCTGAAGATGAATTTCACCTTTCAAAACGACAATAACCCCAAACATACATCCAAATCAACAAAAGAATGGCTTCACCAGAAGAAAATTAAAGTTTTGGAATGGCCCAGCCAGAGCCCAGACCTAAATCCAATAGAAAATCTGTGGGGTGACCTGAAGAGGGCTGTGCACAAGAGATGCCCTCGCAATCTGACAGATTTGGAGTGCTTTTGCAAGGAAGAGTAGGCAAACATTGCCAAGTCAAGGTGTGCCATGCTGACAGACTCCTACCCAAGAAGACTGAATGCTGCAATTAATTATATACTTTCCCCTAACAGATTTGTTTCTTTTTCAATTGAATTGTACAGGCTATAGGTCGCATTAAAAGGTGGGAAAAGTTTTTAAATGATTTATTGTGGTCTCATTTTTTTACATCACAAAAACCTGGCATTTTAACGGGTGTGTACACTTTTTATATCCACTGTGCGTATATATATATATATATATATATATATATATACACATACATATATATATATATATATATATATATATATATATATATATATATATACATACACACACATATATATATTATACAATAGATATATGTTATAATATATATATATATATATATATATATATATATAGCTCTATCACATACACACAATCCCACATATACATAGACACGCACACACTACTCAAGTAATGGACTTAAAGATTCAATTATTTGTTTGGTAAATTTGACTTCTGTTAACATTTTAATAAAAATATTGTCTTTGCTGCTGCTCACAACTCCAAAATGTAGTAGTGCATTATTTTGCACCTTAGTAACATTGCATCAACTTTTTATATACCAGTAATATCCCCTCAATACTCTAATGCTGTAACTAGGCTCTTGAAAAAGAGGATTCACTTTCAATTTATAAAACTTTAATAGTGCAGTTTCCTTTCAGAATGCCAGCAGAGATTCCACACAAAGTTCAGCAGAAAGACTGCTACTTAAGTTACTAGCTGCAATACCATGAACACTGGACTACCAACAGAAGACAACTTTACAAATCTAACCAGTATTCAGAACAGTTGATCATTTGCTGCTGCTGCTACTACACAAGCTTAACAAATAGCTTACCTTTGACACAGGTTATGTATCATCATTGTTCTAAAGTTGTCTTACAAAAGGAACACACCATACTAGTGCTGAAAGTACAGCTTCAGACACTGGAGCTTTCATTAATTGAGTACCAAGAATCTTTATCACGGCTCGTTATCATGACATATGTACACGAAATTATACCATTAAATTTAAATATAGCTATCTCTTGAAATATGTTACAGTCTGACTTTCATAAAACTGCATAATTATATTAACCAACAGACTTAAAACACCCCAACAAATATTGCATTTGATATCACACAAAAACTATAAATTTATATATTTTTGTATATTTTATAGCACAGCCTTAACTCGAGCAAAGCCAATTAGCCACAGAAGTTAGAAAAGCCCTTGTGCTGAAAGTAGTACTCTTGCTAAAGTTGGCACACACACTACTAATAACAGCCTTACTTCCAGATCCTGAACATCTCTGCTACAAAGGTAAACAAGATGTGTGGGTTAGTTGGATAAATAATCCTACATATTAGTGATGCCTGCTGTTTCAAGCAGCACACTAGCATATAGCTTCTGGCACAGGTTCCCTACAACTAGCCACCAGCACATTTAAATCAGTTGAACACAATGCCTATGCTTAGCTCTGAACTTCACATCAAGAAACCCAATTATCAGAAAAGCAAGGGCACCCTACCCAAACTGTCACTGGTACAATCTTAGCACCAGGGGATAGTTTATCACATACACTTATTATAAGAATGATGCAGTCGTGATGGGCAGCTTGGGGGCAATCAATAAATAAATAAAAGAATGACATTATACACTTACACTATTATAAACCACTAATGAGAAAGCTTTTTCTAAACATTGCCCACCCTGCTGAAACCAACCTCTAGCAGGAAAACACAATAAGAGGTTCAAAACACCAAATCAACAGAAAACCTTTTCACACAGAATGAATTCAAATGACCCAGGAGCAATAGTTGACAATGCAAGTTCGTTCACCTACACAGTACCACTTTGAGAAGTTTTGCTAAAAAAGTCAGTTCTATTCATTGTACATACTGTAGCTGCATACATACAGTTTCATATTTTCTGCATTCTACTGTATGCATGAGCAGCCGGTTAGTGTAGAATTCGTCTTTGACAAACCATGTTCATAGGTTCATACTAGGCTATCTACCCTAGGGCATTTATAAGCCTAGCCAGAATATGTTTGGCTTTCGCCACCCATTTTAAATTTATTTTGCTATGCCCTTTTTCGAGGTTAGTATACTGTGCCTCTGTCTAACAGTGACACAGAAGTGATACCCGGGGTAAACCTACGATCTCCCATCCACTCATCAAGATTCCTCTCGAAGAGAGTCAATGAGGGACCCTGCCTAACCTGGACTGGGATTTTATTCCAGAGTGAAGGGAGCCTCTGGGTTATGAATCTGTCCCTCCAGCATATCCTATTTATTTCAGTGCTGAGGTTCAAGTCTCTCGAGCGCGTAGCTCGATGGGATTTGGATTTTCTGAGGTGCAGCATGTCCATTAATTCCGGGTTGGACATGGCTTTATACGTCAGGCACAGATAGTCTCTGAACAGGCGGTATGCCACTGAGTAGAGCTGGAGTTTCTTTAACCGGGCAGCATATGGCATCTGTTTGAGCCCTTTGATCCTGTTGGTGAGGTACTTTTGGGGTCTTTCCAGTTGCTGCAGGTGTCTGGTAAGGTACATTCCAAAAGGGGCATTGTACTCAATTATGGGCCTGATGAGGGATGAGTAAAGAGGCACGATGACCTCCCCTGATCTAGATGTGAATCCCTTCATGATTAGGTGGGCTATATAAAATGTTTTTCTAACCACTTTGGCCACGTGGTTGTCAAATGAGAGATTGCTATCAACTTGGGTCCCCAGGTCCCTAATTACTTCTTCTGTACTTAATGGATTACCACCTATGTGGTAATTTGTGGGCACTTTGTTTACTGCCAAAGGGGATGACTATACACATTTTGGCATTTAGCTTGAGGCCATGGCTCTGGCACCAGTTGTCTGTTTCTACGAGGCCCTTTTGGAGGATGCTTGTGTCGGCTGGAGAGTCGATTATGCTGCCCAGTTTGCAGTCATCTGCGAACTTGGTCAGCCACAGTCTTTCCGTGTTGGCCTGTACCTCCTAGAAATATATACCGAACAAGAGAGGTCCCAGGACTGAGCCTTGTGGGACACCACTTGTAACTGGTTTAGAGTCTGACATGGCTCCAGCAATTCTAACAATGTGGGTTCTGTTTGCAATCCATCTAGTGACATAGGGGTTTATATTTAAGCTGGCGAGCTTATCTATAATGCCCGAGTGGGGTATTGTATCGAAGGCTTTTGCGAGGTCCAGGTAGGCTGTGTGGACCACCTTCCCCTCGTCCATGGCCTTGGTGACTGTTTCAAAGAAATCAACCAGGTTTAAGAGGCAGGATCTGCCCTTAACAAAGCCGAACTGGGTAGGATCCAGTGTTTGTAGGTCCCCAATATCTTTATTTATGAGGTCCATGATGATCCTTGCCATAGCTTTGCAGACCAAGCTAGTCAGGCTTATGGGGCAATAGTTTCCAGGATCCGTTGAGGCACCACCTTTATGGAGAGGGACCACTGTTGCTGTAAGCCACTCTTTGGGCACATATCCTGTGGTAAGGCTGAGATTGAACAGTAGTTTTATGTTTGGGTTTAGCTCTTCTTGGAGTTCATGTAGGATGCAGCCCGGGACACCATCTGGTCCCATTGATGCTGTGTTTTTTGCTTTGGAGAGGGTGGCTCTTACCTGAGCATCTGAGATGTCAGGGGGGCAGCACTCTGCTGGGATAGATATTTGCCCTTTGGTGGGAGGAGGAAGTTTGCGCTGAACCTGTCAGCTAGGATGTTGGCAATGTCTGTGGGTTCGGTGTATTTTTGTCATTTTGGACTAATTCTGAGCATATCTAGGAATTACCACACAGGTTCCTAACATAACTAAAGAAAGCCTTGCGATTATCCTTAGTGTCCTGTGCAATTTTTCTCTCGAAGCTGGCCTTAGACAATTTTATGTGTGCCCGTAGTTTTTTGGTAATACTGATCAGTGATGCCTTCCCTTTTTGGGATTTTGCTCTACCATTTAGTAGCTTCCTCCTTCTATTGTATAGTTTGTTTATGGCTGGGGTCCACCAGACAGGACGTCTGCCTTTGGAGGATTGGGTCTTGGTTTTATTTGGGATCGCATGATCCATGCATTCCTGAAGGTGTTCATAGAATGCGTTTATAAAGGATTCTGCGGTCTGGGCAGAATTTCCCACAGGCCCGGGGCCTTGAAGGATTCCACCTCAGTTTTGAGGAGTGTGAAATTTGCTTTAGAAGTTTTTCACTGTGGTTTTCTGGGCAGGGGGTGGGGTCGGGATGTGAATATCCAGTGAGATTAGTTTATGGTCAGATCTTACCAGTGAGGGATACACTTCTGGTCTGGAGCATAGAGTCCCCATGTTGGTGATGATCAGGTCCAGTATGTTTTCCCCTCTTGTGGGAGTGGTAACAAGTCGTTCCACAGCATTTGAGTTTATAAATTCTAGGAACCTTTGGGCTAGGGTGTTGGAGCTAGAGTAATGCTCCCAGTCTATGTTTGGGTAGTTGAAGTCACCCAATATAATGGTGTTTGGAGAGACCTTCATATGTTCCAGTGTTCTCAGGAAGGCCGAGTGGGGTTCCTGGGTTTGGGAGGGTGGTCTGTAGCAGGCTATAAACTGGAAGGCAGTTTTACCCACTGTTAGTTGCACATGGATAGTCTCTGATGCTTCGTGCTTTACCACCAACCTGGAGGTGTGGGTATCTTTGATGAATATCGATACTCCCCCTCCATTTGTGGTTCGGTCCAAGTTTTGGGGCGAAAAGCATGGTATGAGGTATAACCTGGTATTGCTGGGGTGCTCTCGGCAGCCCTGAACCAGGTTTCTGTTACTGCACAGATATCGATGTTCTCCATGCTAAGGAGAGTTTTGAGTGCGTGCATCTTGAGGTTTAGACTTCTGGCGTTGAGTAGCATTACTCTTAGTTTCTTATCCCTTGTGATACCTATGGAGGTGGGTTTGTCTTTTGAGCCTTGCCTAAAAAAGGCACTATGGGGGTAGCAAGAGTGTTTGCCAATATCCGAAAGCCCAGGGGTGACAGGTGCAAGCTGTCCCTAGCGAAGCATCGTGGCTTGTCGAGCATATCATGCCAAGCTGACAGGCATTGGATCCCCTTTGAATGACACCAGTACTTAAGCCAGTTGTTGAAATTGATCATCTTGTCTTCATATTGTGGCATCATTCTTGGTGAGGGTAAGATGCTACTCAAGGTCAGGGTCATACCGGCCTGGGCTACATGCTCAGAGAGCTCCTTTATGTCTCTTTTCATGTAGTCCAGGGAGGTACGTCTCAGGTCATTCACACCAGCATGGACAATGACTGAGTCATATTTGTACTTGCCTTGGAGTGACCACTTGTGTTATGTGGTGGATCCTAGCGCCCGACAGGCTGCTCACCGTGACCCTCTCCTTGTTCAGCCTGGTGAGCGGGACGTCAGTGTGCCCGACGAATAAGTCACCTATTACAAGTGTATCAGGTGTGTTGTTTAGTCTTAAGGGCTGTGACTGTTTGGCACACTGGCTTTGTGAGATATGTGTTGCACGTGTTTTGTTTTGGGGTAGCGGCTGCTTGGGTGTCTGCTTTGGAGGTCTCTGCTGCTTCGGCAGATCTTTATTTAGAGCCTTCGAGTATGTTTTTGTGTGATTATGTGTTTGGTTTGCTGTCGTGGTAGGTCTATGTGAGACTGGAATTGTAGTGAGTGTGGTTTCCTTCTCCTCCTGACTGGTTATGCCAGTACTGAGTTGAGAGAGCTTAGCCTCCAGTATGGCATATCAATGTTATCCCTGTACAAAATTCTGCTGAAGCTTGTGACTATATTGGACATTTTTTTTTTAAATCTCATTTTATTGAGAATTTCAAGAAAAAGTAAAAACTTACAAAACCTTACAGTATTGCACAGATAGGAACCTAATAAAAAACTGAAAACTATATCATGTTCATCTCACACTCACTTTCATATAAAGCCCTACTCAATTTTCAGTACATATAAAGTTTCTCTAGGTTGCTAATAATTTTAATTGCTAGCAGCACCCCATAAGTCCACATAACCCAAGTCAAAATACATACATTGGCAAATAAAACATATACATTATTCTGGAACTATTGCCAGTCACCGTACAAGTCACCAAAGTGTTATTTCCCAGTTTTATGAATGTAGTCACCCAATCTCAATCGCCCAGATTTTTGCGTCTGTTCCTTACAAAATGTGTATTTTTTCTGTTAAATCACAGAGGACTGGAGTCACTAAACAGTGATATACATTTGAGTTTCAGACTTTGCACCTTTCAGAAAATACATGCTAACAAAAATCCTCTTATTCTAACAACTGTCTTAAGTTTATAAGATCAGCACTTAAAGACTGTCCCTATTTTTAAGCATTTGTCCCCCGCTAATTTAGGCTTTGTCCAGACTTCCTTTGCTAAGAGGTTTAGAGGTATGATGCAGTAACATTAATGTTTTTATTAGATCAAAACACTAAGCCAAAGTTGTACTCTACAATACCACCAATACCCCCTCCCACTAACCAGCATATGACCAACTTACTTTACAGCAACAAAAATATCTGAGAGGAAACACAACACAACAAAGGCTCCTTCTGCTAAGAACTCACCTTCGAGGAATACAGTACTTACCTTTCAATTTATCTACCTTATGCCGTCAATAACAACAGAACATATTTGTGTTTTACCTAAATCTTGTCTGTAGCTACATAAGCAGGTTATTCTTCAGGTGCAAAGTGACATTAAACCCATGAATACGGTCTGTCTCGGAGTACGCATTCTTCATAAAATAAACCCATTTACATGGTGACTTAAGTGACACACTAGGCGCAGCATACAACAATCTGTAATGGGTGAACAATGGTCAGTCTGCATGTTTACAACGGTAACAATTTCGTATTATCGCATTCAGGTTACTCTGAGGGGAGAAACAAATTACGTTACCCAAGATTTCGCCAAAGAAGCTTCCCAACAATGCTTCAGTACTACTAGAGTCAGAGTCTCTTAGTGACCCCTGAGAACACAATCCAATATAAACTGCCCCCGGAAAGTGATCGTAGCATGAAAGAAAAACAGACCCAAAGCCTCTGAACAAGGTAATCTAGTCACCCGCAGTTTCCTGCATCAATTTAAATTACATCTCGTTGCCCCCCTCAATGGTGGCATTGTGATGGTTTACACTGTAAGCTTAACAAGAGGCATTTTTTAAAAACAACGTGAGTGGCACAATGGAAGGAAGGAACGCGAGCCAGGTACCTATTCTAAGACTGCCAACCAGTAGAAAGGGTGCCTTAAAGATCCCATGCCCGCAATCTTCCATCCTACTCAGCTTCACAAACACCACTATAAAGGTCATCAGTTGCCCCGCTCACATTTTACCTGTTTTACAGATGACGCCTCCATCGTACCCCGAAAACATCGTCCCCCACATCCCGGACTCGGGGAAGTTACAAATACAAAAAAAGAACACCAGACCCACGGAGAAATTAAAACACAGTTCGTTGGTGTGTTGGCCGCAACCGCAGGCAAATCAACTATAAAGATAATCCACAATCAAGATCAAGTCAACGTTGTTCTGTTTTCCGAAGGACCTCCATTTTCCTTAAGTAAATTCCATGTTATCGGTATGAAAAGAAAGCCTCTTCCCCAGTGTGAATTACTTAACGTAGTAAACACTTTTCACCCCTTTCCTTTACGGTTCTGACGGTAGAAAAGCAAGCAGATGGAACTTCCGATCTCAATACAAAGCTCCTTTCCCTTACTGCCTCTCCGTGTTGCTCTGTTCAGACAATCCTTCAGCACAGCTTCGAGACTCCTCCCCTTCAGTCCAACAGTAAACTAAGCCCGTTGATCTGGGAAAAAAGAAATCTGATCAGCAATCAAATACGTTTCTCTCATCCTTTCTAAATCGTAGCGGTTCACTATGGGTGTCTGCAATGAAAAATGTACTGTCAACAGTCTTGTCAATCGTAATGGTAAAATGCACTGCTGCTACAAAAGGCCCTCTTACACCTACCCAGTGGGCTACATTAGAGCGTGGTTGCTGCTTACTAGAACAGATAATAGTTGTTCAGCTGGCTTTAATTTATTTATGATTCTACAAGGGGTTAACCGAAGATGTAAGGGCGCATATCGACAAAGCATATGTTACGCCGCTTTTAACGAGCGACCTTTTCAAAATGTAGAGCAGTATGAAGCAAATATCGTTATGTAGGGTTAGAGTTAGTCTGATTACTAAATAGGGTCTTTGTTTAAACCGCTATGTATTGCTACCACCCGTTAGCATAATGACTTCAGAGGTTGTGAAAAGTCAACTGACAACAAACTGGGTATTAAAATAAATTAACTGTTGAAAACAAAAAGGGGGGCACAACAAAGCATTACACTCTTGCAGGCCGCTGTTTCTCAGAAAGGGGAGCGCCAAAAAACATTTTTCTGAAATGTCTATAAGGGGTTTTGCCCGATAGTGTTTGTCAGTGTTACAAGTACTGTATGTGTCTCTCATTTTCACGTAGCAGTACATGAAAGTAGGTATAAACAGAAGAAATTGTATGAACCTAATCCCTTTCAAATTAGATGATTGTAGCTATGTTTTTTAGGAGAGTGGTATTTATGTATATTGTTTCTTTATGTATACATTTTTATGTGAAATGACCAGCTGCAAAGCAATTTTCGTTTAAATCCTGGAAAGAAAGGGTCCACGCATTACAAATGTAAAGCGATGTTTTATACAGTCTAATACATTGTTTACAGCTATACTTGTACATTATATGACGTCACATTCAAATCAAAGGAAGTTGACAGTTTGTTTGAACTGAGCAGCCAAATTGAGTCAAAGTTCATCAAGCAAATGGCCAGACAAATGAAGTAAGCATTAATTAAGGGAGGTTAGAAAGAAGCGGCACAAACAAATTTATATAACAGGATGATCATTCACATACTGTTAGAAGTAATGAGCACCAACTGTAACTTAATGCTGAGCAAGTCAAAAAGTTGAAAGTCTTAGTAAAAGTAATAACAGAGACTTACAGAGTAAACGAGAGATGGGTGGAAATCATTCTCAAGTTGTACAGCGCAGAATATTTTTTTGTGTGTAGTTTTCAGTAAGCCTAGTGGGATTAACTCGGTAAACAAAGGATAAATACCTAAAAAGTAAATAACATGCTTAGGATGGTGCTTTATCTCCTTCACAGCGTTCAACAATTCTTTTACAGTTGGTTTTATTTTCATTTCCCAGTAATTGCTTTTTTTGGCAGCCAAAAGCATTACACATAGGAGGAGGGCCTTTCTGTGTCTAGGCAATTCCGTTTGTAAATCCCAACTCATCATTTCATTTAAAAAAAATCATTTCCTTATTAAAATATTTTGGTCCAACAACATTTCCAATGAAACATGCCATACGGAATTTCTAAACTCTTGTAAGTTCATTACACCCCCCCCCCCAAAAAAAAAAAAACGAAAAAAAAAAACATGTTCCCAGGTAACCTTCCCTTTCCCATCACATCCCCAGTAATTGCTGTCTACATATGGAAGAATTCTATGAAGTCTACTTAGGGTATAAAACTACCTATGCAAACACTTACTTGCAAAGATCCTAAACCATCTTGATTTTGTGGCACATTTGGGAGCCATACATATACACTATCATTGTTTCTCTGTATTGCTTTTCCATTCTCATTTACCAGTCCTGTCTAACACCTTCTGATTGATTATTATAGATATAATACATTATTTTATTTATTTATTTTTTACTGCAGGAGTTCCGCTGTGGCGACCCCCAACCGGGAAAAGCCGAAAGACACAACAATCTGTTCTAGACTTGACTGAAACTCAGCCAGAACTGTTTTTTTCATATAACACTCCCCTTACCCTTTCTCTGTGTCTAATCTCTGTTATCAATCCCTAGTAGGGAAGGCAGTCTCCAACCCGTAGTCCAAACTTCTGCTTAATTTCATCCCACTCTAAGATTTTCCCTTCCTAGCTATTTGTCGCGATACCTTGGTTCCTTTTCTAATTCACTCATCCCAATTGGACAATCTCTTTTCTCCATTCCCATATTGGCTTAGATGTCCTTACATTCATCGCTGCAGTATTCCTTACAAATGGGGATTCCCTCCCATGAAGCCTACTGTCCGGCCAGTTTACCAAAGTACCGCTGCTTTAAGGTATGCTGAACGTCACCTGCACAATCCTTGCGTAGGATAGAGCATAAAGGTGACGTTCAGGCGTACTATCCTCCAGAACTTCTTTGCCGCCAGTCGGAATGCTGTTTTAACTGTCGGTCTGTTACCTCCATCCATTTTTTTTTTTTTTACCATTTGTCTGTTTGTTGGCTTTCCAGTGCTTACTCCTGTTTGCTGGAGTCTTCACAACAGTTGCAGATAAGTACCCAGTTGAGTTTTTGGTTACTTTTTCTGTTTGTTTTGTGCTCTTTGGAGTTGTCATCCAGAAAGGGTAAATGCCAGTGTGGGAGACTGATTCCCCATAAAGACTGCCACGATAAGTGTCTTTTTGGCCTAGGTGCTGCTCACGACCATACATCTTGTTCAATTTGTCAGGGGTTTGTCCACAAAACTCTTCATGGTAGGCTTTCTTCCCTTTCATTATATCTTGAGAAACAGCGTCTTAAGCTTCTTGCTGCAGATACTATGGATGGAACTTCCTGCCCCAAGGGTGAGCCATCAGGGAAGAAGAAGGTACGTAAGGTAAGACTGGAATCTTTCTCTGTCCAGCCTCTGCTGTGAGTTACTATCAAGGTTATGACGAATCCGGAGGCTCGCCCAGTTGTTTTGTCAGATTCTTCTATAGCGTCTGGGTGGAGGCCGGTAAGGATCTGGCGGGCAGCACATCCGACGAGACTTTGCAGGCATCCATTTCGGGCTTTCGGGCGAACCATGGTTGACTGTTTCCAAGGGGTCTAGAGGGGTTCCGCAGTTTTTCTATGGGGAAGAGGTTCCTGCTGCATTTGTGGAATGCCATCCGGAGTGTGGGCCTTCCCATGTTTCCAGGATGGGTGTCCTCTTAAAAAAGAAACAGAAAATTAATCATGTTTTTTCTGCTCCTAGGGATCCACAAAGTGAGTGGCAGACCTTTACTCAGGGGTTATTTAATACTTTGTTGTCATTGAGGCCTCCTTAAGATGTTTCGGTTCCTGCTCCTCCTTGGTCCTCTTCTTTCCCTAAAAGACCCAGAGAATTGAATTTTTCTGAGGTGGATTCTGATGATGACTCCCTTGCTAATTCTACCTAGATTCCTTCTCCTTTAGACTACAAGTCTGTGGAGGAGGATTCTCATACTCTGGATAATTCTCATTTTCTTGGAAAAGGGTGTTTCTCTATGCTTTCCCTCCCCTTCCTCTCATTCCAAGAGTCCTGTTCAAGATTCAACAGGATGCTCCCAAATTCTTGCTGGTGATTCCTTTTTGGCCGCAACAGCACTGGTTCCCCTCTACTTCTGCATCTTGCCAGGGGCAATCATCACAAGTTACCTCACAGGGTGGATCTCCTCACACAAGACAAGGGGTCTCTCATCCATCCCCACCTGTCCACCCTTCAGCTGACACTGTGGGTGATAGGGTTTTGATCCCTCTTAGGCACCTTTTTTCTGAGGATGTGCTATAGGTCCTGCAGGAGGCCAAGAAACCTACTACTGGGAAGTCCTACTTGTCTAACTGGAAGAGGTTTTCTATTTGGTGTTTTTCTCATGACCTGGACCCACTTTCTGTCCATGTTCCTTTGGTTCTCTCTTATTTGTGTGAGTTGCTCAATGCTGGTTGGCCTAGTCTTCTATCAAGGCCCACTTATCAGCTCTTTCTGGTTGTCTGCCTTTAACTCCCGCATTTGCTTCTAGATTTGAGGCTAAGCAATTATCTTAATGGTGTCCTTAATATTAGCCCTCCCAGGAAGCTTGTTTCTCCTCCCTGGGATCTTAATTTCACTCTGGAAAAATGGACTCCGGGCCTCCGGCTCCTTTTGAGCCTGCTGTTTCAGCTTCCTTACAACATTGTTCTTGGAAGACAGTTCTTTTGTTAGCTCTTCTGCCAGACGGGTGTAGCAAGCCCTTGTGACTTGTCCACCATTTTTTGATATTTCATGAGGACATGGTGTTCTTGTGTACTAATCCTTCTTTCATGCCCAAGGTAGTTAATGAGTTGTCACTTAAACATTTATTAATTTGCCTATGTTTTCCCCTGTCCGCAATCTGACAGTGAGAGGGTGTTGCATAATTTAGATGTGCATAGACAGCTCAGATTTTATTTGGATAAAACTAAAGCTATCAGAAAATCTGACCAGCTATTTGTTTCCTTTCATCCTAGGTCTTTAGGTCTGTCTGTTTCCAAACAAACTATTTCCACTTGGATTTCAAAGGCTATTTCCTTTTGTTACACTTTTCATGGTGAGAGCCTTCCTTCTTCTGTAAAGGCTCATTCCACTAGAGTTGGCTTCTTCTGGTGCTTTTTTCAAAGGCTTAGACACTAATTCTATTATTGAAGCTACTACCTGGACTTCTCTGCATACCTTTACCAAACATTACCAGTTGGATGGTATCTCCAGCACTAGAGCTGGTTTTGCTGATGCCATTCTTCATGGCTTTTTAGAGGGCTCTGCTGCTTCCTCCTCCCAAGTTTCTTCTTGAGCTTTGGCTCTCTCCCATTTGTAAGGAATACTGCAGTGGTGAATATAAGGACACAGTACAGTTGTGTAAAATCTTGCCATAAAAATAAAACTAAACAGCAAATAAACTGGGCTACAGTGCTTACTCAACCAAAACAAATTCAAAAAACTACTAAGCACTTTGCAAAAAGCTCATGAAGACCTCTTGATGTAGTAAAAAGTATTTAATGTTCACTCCACTTCATAAAAAATATATAAAAACACTTGGAAATACCCCTATGTGTATGTACTGAGGCCTGTGGGGGTATTTCCAAGTGTTTTTATATATTTTTTATGAACTAGAGTGAACATTAAATACTTTTTACTCTCTACTTTGATTTGCAGTCTTCTGCTTGCATTATATATCTATATTTATACATATATGTTCATGTTTGTGTGTATTATGTGTGTGTGTATATATATATATATATATATATATATATATATATATATATATATATATATATATATATATATATATATAGGCTTACTATCAAAATTTCAGTTACCGTTATGGAAACTTTGATTGTCAAAAGTCAGTTTATCAAAGTTTCATAATGGCGATTCGAAAATGTCAAACTCGCAACAGTGAAGCATTCACTGTTGTGAGATCTACATATTGATTGGAGATCGCACTATGGTTGGGATCGGGAACTTTGCCCGTTTCCTTACTGTAGTGCGATCGCAGAGTTGTAATATATAAGTAGCAGGGGAGGTGTGTGGGCACAGGGGGGCTTTCTCCCCTGCAGAATGTGTGCTGGTCTTCTCCGGATGTTAAGGTAAGTTAAAAAAATGTCAACAATTCAGTTTCGAAATGTTGACATTTTTTTTTTGTTATTTTGATTGGTCGCTATTGTCAATTTAGATAATGTTTTTCGAGTAAGTAATTGCTTGCAAAAACATTTTCGAAATTTTGATTGTAAACCATATCTATATATATATCTATATATATATATATATACACACACACACACACACACACGCAAGAGTATACTAGTTATCTCTGCAAGCATTTTATCTCTTGGTGAAATGGTGGTGTTTTATGTTGCTGGTACAGTTGTCGAATTATGTAACAATTGATGTTCATTATGTTGAAGGTTACATCATTCAAGAGTCTTTGCACTTTTTCGAGTTTGTGCAACCCAGGAGTTAGTACATTTTATTTCTGCGGGGGGGGGCACCCCCTCCCATGTGTAAAATGCTGTTTTTTGTTTTACTTTTAGTAATCGCAAATGTAACCTATTGACTTACATTTGCAATTACATTTTTTGAGATGATTTTAGTACCAAGTAATAGTGATTACTTGTGAGATTGTTTAATGCTTTATACTTGGACCAAACCCACTGGTGATTATTTGTTGTAAACTCGTATATTGCTAGACAGTGGTCCAGGGAAGTAAATAGTGTGGGAAGAAATAGCCAGGGAGTTGTTATGGCTAGGCTTGTATAGGCCCTAGGGCCGATAGCCTAGTATCAACCTATGAACCTATATATGAGCCCTAACTGTGTAGTCTAAAGTATCCATTCAAATTTGGTAATCCTAAACTACCTTTTTTAGTAAGGAGAAGCAACTTATCTTATTCAACTCTTGCCCTTTTTCCCTCCCAAATAAATTCTTTCAATTTTTTATTAATTATGTTTCACAATCCTCTCTGATAATTTCTGTTTGAGTAGAGGAACAAGGCAGAGGTGTCTTCTTTCACCTTTGTTTGCATTATATTTAGAACCATTGGCAAAGAAAATAAGGGACTCAGAAAATCAAGGATATAATTGGTATGGTAGTCAAGAAAAGCTGGCTCTGTTTGCAGATGATATTATTTTATACCCGACAAAACCAGAAAGGGACATTACAGTATTGTGGAACATTTTAAGACAGTTTAAAATCTTATTGGGATACAAAATTAATGAAGCTAAAACAAAGGCAATAGTAATAAATTATGTACCCACACACAAATTGGTCCACCAATATTCATATTTACGGCGACATTATAAAATGAAGTATTTAGGAGTATGGATTAAAAATGACTGTGTTGTGGTGGCTAAGGGTATGTGGGAGGAGGCTAAACAGAAGATAATACAAAAAATGAGGAACTGGAAGCTTTGTTGTAAAGATATGGATAGTAAGATACAAGCAGTAAAATATTTTTAGTCCCTTTAGTTTTATATACAGGTCAGGCATATGTTTATCAACCAGAGAAGAAGATGTGGATAGCAATTAAAAAGAGTTGAATGATTTTATCTGGGAGGGGAAGACAGCAAGGGTCAAGTGGGATAAACTGATTCATCCAATAGAGCAAGGCAACTTGGATTACCTGATTTGAAGGGGCATTTTAGAGCAACACAGTTAAGGCTCTTATACATAGCACAAGCACAGAACTATAATTCCAAGTGGAAAGAGATGATGATGATGATGATGATGATACAGGAGAAAAGCTCAAGAAACAAGTAGAGCCTGTGAGTTTGGATGCAGACACTTAAGGAGAATGCCAATCATACAGAATATTATATTCATAAAGCAGCAGAACGTGTTTTAAGAACTAAGCCAGCACAGGAATGGAGAAAAGAGATTTTGCCAATAGGGATGACTCCAATTAGGGATATAGACATTAGGCAAGAGGGGGCTGGAATTTATTGGAGAAAACTGGCAAAGGATCCAAGGTACTGGGAGCAAATAACTAGAAAGGGAAAGGTAATAGAATGGGAAGACATCAATAATTTATTTGGACTGCAGGTTAGAGATTGCCTTCCCTATCAAGGACTGATATTAGAGTATAGGCAAAGAAAAATAAATGGGGGGGGGGGGGTTCTAAACGAAAGACCAGCACTGGTAGAATTTTTAATAGAATCTAGAACAGAAGCTACAGATAAAAAAGGAATATTTAGTAGGGCATATAAAATATTTCATGAGAACTATAAGAATCAGAGGAGCTTAGAAAGCATTGGGACAAGAGACTGGATAAGCAATTCATAAAGAGACATTGGGGGATATATGTATATCTTCCAAATGTGCAACAAAAGTCTATAAGATTTAGGATCTTTACTTGGGAGTGTTTATATAGCTATTTTTATGCTCCAAGTAGACTCCAAAGACTTTTTCCTCAGGTACAAGCAAATGTTGGAGGTATGACAGGTAAGAAAGTGGTAACTGGGAACATATTTTCTAGGAGTTTAATGAGTTGGCAGACTTTAAAGATTCCCTGGAGACTGCTTTGTCAGAGATACTTTGTGAGCAAACTGGATTAACTAAGGAAATTTTATTTTTGAGCTATGATACAGAATCAGAATTGCCTAGAAGTAGTAAAGCCTTGCTGAGTCCAATTATGGTGGCTGCTAAAAAAGCAGTTACTAGAAAATGGAAATCAAAGTCTAAACCAACTTTACTAGAAGTAGTGAATAGCATGGATGTGAGTGTAGAGTTTAACCTCTCCACAAAACCATTAGTCTGGGGATGGTATGGGGTGGTCTTTAAGTGCTTCAGCCCACAGTGCTTCCACAAACAAGCCAACATATCTGACACGAAATTGGCACATCTGTCAGTCAGTATTTCTTTTGGGGAACCTACCCTGCTTAAAATCTCTAACAAAGCATTTGACACCTTTTCTGCCTCAATGGAGGACAGAGCCACCGCCTCAGGGTATCTCGTAGCATAATCTACTACCACTAGGATATACTTTTTCCCTGTGGAACTTGGGATACTCCGAGACCCATAGCTACCCTTTGAAATTGCTCCTCAGTCACAGACAAAGGTATTAAAGGAGCTTTCACCTTGTCTCCTGCCTTGCATACCTTTTGGCACTGCTCACAAGTCCTGCAATACCCTGCTACATCTTTGGAAATCCCAAGCCAATAAAAGTTCTGCATAATATGTCTCTTTGTACTTTTTTTTGCCCATATGACTTGCAAAGGGAATATCATGGACTATGGCTAGAAGTGCCAGACGGTAGGCACTAGGCACTACCAACTGCTGTATTCTCTCTCCCTCTAGTCCTCCCCACTCTCTATACAGTAACCCTTTGTCCCAGTATACAGATGTCCCCTTCTCTTGAAAATCAGGTGCCTCACTACCTCTCTCAGGCCTTGTAATGTAGGGTTTGAGAGCTGAGCCTGTCTCAACTCTCTCTTTGTAAACCTTCCCAGCTCCCATTCCACAGGAAGTCTGGCATCCTCTAACAGCAATGCCTCACTGTCCAACTGGATACTACTACTCACCTCTGCCCTTGCATTCATTCTGTCCAAGGGAACATCAGTACCCACAAGCAGCTGTGGCTCACCTTCAGTCTCACTGCTACTGGGTAGCTCCCTCTCTGAAGTAACCACCTCACCAGTCCTGGCTGCAAGTGTGCAGTCTGTCTGCGTCTCCCCCGGGCTACCAGAGCCAAATGCTTGTCTCCACGCCTGAGTGTGTCTGATTGCATGCACACAAGGTACTGCATTATCAAAATCATTTCCTAGCAGGACATCTACAGGGATATCCTCAAACACACCTACTTGCTGGCTTCCTTTTCCATCCTCCCAGTCAAGGTGAACCATAGCCAAAGGTATTTGGAATGGGTTCCTTCCTAAAGTTCTGGCTGGAGTAGACTGTACAAGCAAGTAGTGCTCCTCTTTAACCATTGCAGGCTTTACAATGGTTAGGTCAGAGGATGTGTCTCTGTTAGCAGTGGTGTCTTTCCCATCCACTAAGATAGGATATAACCTCTTGTGGTAGTTTGGTACCCTTGTGGTCTCGAGACAACCTACTGCTGGCATTTTGTCATTCCCACTTACTGGCTCTCCCACCTTTTGTTCCCATCTTGCCTCCGTGGATATCTTTATGCTACATAGGTTCATAGCTGTGTACTAGGCTAATGGCCCTGGAGCCTTTACAAGCCTAGCCCATAGGATTACCCTGGCATCATTGTGCCACCTGACCTTAGTTCCCAGTGCCTCTGTCGAGTATAGCCACTGGAGTGATCCCTGGGGTGAATTTTCTATTTCCCATCCACTCATCATGATTTCTCTTGAAGAGGGCCAGTGAGGTGCTCTGCTTAACATGTATGGGAAGTCTATTCCATAGCATGGGCAGTCTCTGATTTATGAACCTGTCCCTCCAGTATGTTCTGTTGATTGTGGTAATAAGGTTGAGGGAACTGGAGCATGTGGTGCAGAGGGATTGGGATTTCTTCAGATGTAGCATTTCTAACAGAGCTGGGTTAAACATGGCTTTGTAAGTCAAGCAGAGATCGCCTCTAAGTAGGCGATATGAGACAGAGAATAGTTGGAGTTTTTTTAGTCTGTCCATATAGGACAAATGTTTAAGGCCTAGGATCCTCTTTGAGAGGTACTTTTGCGGCCTCTCCAGTTGTTGCAGGTGTTTAGTGAGGTACATGCCAAATGGGGCATTGTACTCAATGATTGGCCTAATGAGGGTAGAGTAGAGGGAGATAATGACCTCTTTTTTCCTGGATGCATAACCCTTAGTAATAAGATATGCTACATAGAAGGACTTTCTGACCACAATGGCAATGTGGTGGTCAAAAGAGAGGTTGCTGTCAACCTGTGTTCCCAGATTGCTTATAACACCTTCTGTGTTCAGTGAACTACCATCAATGTGGTAATTCATGGGAACTGGGATTTTCCCAAAGGGGATGACAACACATTTTTTGGCATTGAGCTTAAGGCCATGGTTTTGACACCAGTCGTTGGTCTAAGTGAGGCCTTTCTGTAGGATGTCAACATCACTTGGGGAGTTAATAATATCTCCCAACTTGCAATCGTCTACGAACTTTGTCAGCCAGAGTCCCTTCGTGTTGGCCTGGACTCAGAGAAGTGGATACCAAACAGGAGAGGACCCAGATCCGAACCTTGTGGGACTCCACTCATGGCTGGTCGACAGTCTGACTTGGAGTCGGTTCTACCTGTGAGCCCGTTTTCAACCCACCTAGTGATATAGAGGTTGATGCCTAGCTTGGTGAGTTTTTCTATGATTCCTGAGTGGGGAATGGTATCAAAGGCCTTGGCCAGATCAAGATACGCTCTATGAACCACCTTGCCTTCATCCACAGCTCTGGTGACTGACTCAAAGAAGTTGACCAGGTTGAGCAGGCATGATCTAGCCTTCACAAAACCAAACTGTGTGGGATCCAGAGTTTGGAGATTCCCTATATCCTTGTTTATTAGGTCCATGATGATGCATTCCATAGCTTTGCATATCAGACTCGTCAGGCTAATGGAGCGATAGTTCCCAGGGTCTGTAGTCGCTCCTCCTTTGTGGAGAGGGATGACTGTAGCAGTGTGCCATTCAGTAGGCTTCACTGGTTGCACTTAAAGTATTTAACCCGTGGTCCTGGACATGAACATATACTAGTGGCTTCCCCTGCTACTGGCGGACTCTGGGACAGTCTGGGCTGTCCACCATGGGTTTTCTTAGACTCATGAGCAGCACTGGGTATCCCTTTCCTGTGCAGTGATGCCCTGCTTGCTAGGTATAGGTCTCTTTCTTTCCCAACTCATCTGCAGTATTGCATTGCCTTGTAGAAGCAAGAGAAACAGTGGTGTTAAACATTGTAGAAGCAAGAGGAAACAGTGATATTGCATTGCCTATCAGCTAACCAGATTCTCATGTCCTCAGGCAAAGTGCTAAGGGCTTGTTCTCTCACCAAAAGGTCTGCCAGCCTTTCAAAAGTGGTGACCTGATATCCACTCACCCACCTATGAAAATAAGTGCTTAGTTCAGCAATATATTTACACACACTTTCATCTGCCTTGTGTCTATGCCCACGGAACTTTTTCCTATAAGCCTCAGGTGTTAACTTAAAACATTTTAAGAGTTTTTTACAGTATTATAATTTAAGCTGTCAGTAGCAGACAATTTAGAAATAGCAATTACGGCTTACCATGCAGTAAGGGGGTCAGGAACCATACCCAGAGCCCTTGGTCAACATTATACTGTTTACATACCCTTCTAAACATATGAATGAAGCTATCAAAAGTATCCCTCTCTGTAAATTCTGGAAGAAATTTACTGACCTTTGTTGCTTCTGGGATTTGGTTATTACTTTCCCCATAACCTCCATGACCCTGGCGAAGAGTCATCATCTCCTTTTTGTGTTGCCTCTGCCTCTCATTGCCTTCAGCGTCCAGACATCTCAGTCTCTCTGCTGGTTCTTTTTCCAAATGTTTGGCCACCAGTTCAAGTCTCCTTAATTCCAGACAGATTTTCAAGTCCTCTGTGGAAAGGTTGAACTGTCCATTTTCTGAGAGTTTTACATCTCCAAGGCCAGCCTGGTTGTCCTCATGATTGCTAGTCTGTGATGCAGCTGTGCCCAAGGCTGTAATAATTTCTGCTTTAGTCAGGTTAGCATGCACCAGTCCTTTAGCCTGGCACATCTCAGCCAACTGGCTCCTTGTCAGCTTACATTACTCCTCTGCTGACCTGCTTGCCTGCACTCCCTGACTAACTAAGCTAACAAAAAAAAAAAATAATAAAACAATTGTGATATGAAACTGTGAATGTTCACTGTGTGGCTGATTGAGAGTACAAACACCTTCTTTAGTGACCACTGTTTACAGGCTACAGGAATTCAATATCCACACCACTGAACCCTAATATGTAGATCACCACTATAAGCCAGTTAACATATGATGTAGATATCCCATCACTGCCAACCAATTAATATGTGATACCCCTGTACTGGCCCAGTAATCAAGGAGCCTCAATCTTCACCACTGGCAACAGTGGGAAACGTACACATTGGGAGGAAGACAAGTAAACACACAGTAAAGTGCAATTTTTCTTAAGAGCAAACAAAGATCACAGTCAGTCGGGGGCTGGTTTCTCCCTCTTTCTCCAGATCCCCAATAAGACTCCCCACTGGCACAGCTATAGGGATAAGATCTCAGTTGAGGAGTCAAGCCAAGACCTCCAGCACACTCTCTGTCCAACCAGTGCTTCGTGTCCCTGCCCAAGTAGCTCACACACACACACACACACACACACACACACACACACACACACACACACACACACACACACTTTGAGATTTGATTTATATACAAACACACACAACTGGGGAAGGCTGGCACAGGTTTACTAGCTATGCCCTCTTCTACCCAGACTATAATGTAGTTAACACTGCCATCAACCCCTACTTATCAGCTACTTAAGACCCTTACAAAGGGTGATCAATCCTACCATGTAGTGTTACTAATAATCCAAATGGTAAGTGTGAGCAAGAGCAAGGCTATTGGAGTGGCCTATACAATGTCACGAAATACATATGCAAGTACTCTAAGAACTTAAATATCTCTAAACAAACCAGCCACAAAGATAGGTTTACATATATTTAATAATAAATAATTACAGAACAAGATAATATGCAATCAGCACAGTAACTACAGAGTTTAGAATCATAGGAAATATTTAAAAACAACATTGCAGGACAGTCTCAAATAAATATAGAAAACATCTAAACTAATCTTTACTGTATTCCTATCCATATCTAAGAGAAATTGCTTTTCCCTAGTTACTTACTATTAGCAATGCAATTGCAGATGATGGGTGATGATGGATGTTTCTAGGTACAAGACAAGATACAAAATTCACAATCTCTGAGAGATTTCTTAAATCAGTATCACATAATACTGCTGGGTTAGCTTGGATGACATCACTTTTTGTCACCTGACTTTAGTTCCCAAGCTAAACCAGAAACTGATATCTCTGTGTCAAAAATACATATATCTTAGATGTGCAGCTGCTAGGAAGTCACAGAGCACTAAAACACTTTACATATTAAACATAGTAAATACTTCTCTCTAAGACAGTAGAAAAACTTCTAGCTCTAGACAGCCTGTCTTCTTTCTGCATTGAAACTAACTGTTATAACACATCGTAAAACAATTTCAACTTATTTTCTTGAAGTTTTGCAAGTTAACTTTGTATGTTCCAGCAGGGTATGCTGTGGTTACATTCTTGAAGCTCTGTACATTACACACAGTTCTGTATAAATCATATCAATATTCACAAATGACATAGAATTATTTACAAAATTCCAGATAGCTGGGCTGGCAGTGTTACAACCGTGACAGTGTTAACCAGCCTAAACATGATACATGCAGTGTTCTTATCTGGTTATGCTTGTCAATGTATGGTCTAGTCCTATTGTGCATCAGATATCACCTCATTACAACACAGGAGGAATGAGGATGTGGCATGCAGACATCATCGTTTGTACATAAGACACAAAACATAATATTGTCAACATAGACTGGATGAGGGAACATCACTGGATATGGGGACTATGTTAGCTGGAAGGGTACGTTGTGTCAGGGATCATTTCCTCCAGTGACAGGGATGAGTGGAATGGCATGACCATGACCTGCTGTCACATTGCCAATGAGAGATGGCATGGATGGTGTGCTACTTTGTGACCTGAACCTGGAATAGAGTTGGCTACTGAGGGGTTCCACTCCTAGAGGTACCTACTGTTTTTCACATATGTTGAGGATGGCAGGCTTTTTGACACCTCCAGACACAACTTTTGAGCATGCCCTTTACAAAAGCTCACATGCATGTCCACCCCACTGTACCTTACCATGGCTATGGGCAGCACTGTTAGGGCAGGCATGATGGCAGTGTCAATTTTATGGATGGAGATACTCATTGAGGCAGGATATGCCACCAGATACCTCAGGAGACAAATCATTTTATGAAATCTGATCTCTAGTCCACATGGAGCTCATGAGAGTGCTGGGTGGCATTTTCACCAATACCATGCAACTCACTTGGCAGCTCCATTGCAGATTGTGTGAAGCAGACTCTGCCTGGATGACACTCCTGAACATCTTCTGGTTTATGCTGAATGTTACATGGGTTTGGAAGGATAACCATGAGTTGTGATGGCATCAAATACCCCTATGTTGCTGACTTATGGTGGTTATGCCCATAGAAGAACCAGTGTACACCTCTGAAGCTACTGTTTTAAACACAAGGGAATCCCTTGTGAGGCTGTCAGGCATAGGACATCACTCCCCCACAGGGCATGGTATGCAATCAGCCAGTGCAGCCACACAGTACTTTGTATTTCTGGATGTATGCACATACCCTCTGGGGAAGATAGTTTCCCACCCTTGAGTGAGACAGACACAAGTGTCAGTGTATTCTCAGCTGCAACTCATGTCTGTGTATGTCAGTATCTTGATATCAGAAATCATGATATTAACTCTTAGTCCAATCAAAGCTATGACTATCCACTGCCAGTGACCCTTCCTGCCTGTGAATGCATGATATACAGATCAACATAGTGAACATATTAACATATGTTACAAGGGTGCACATGTGATATGCAGGGCAAGGGTATAAATTCTTCAAATTCCTTGTTAGTGCAGTGGCTGTCATTGCATGGAAAAGTAAATCTGCATCTGCCTGCTTTATTAGGATACATGCAGTGTATGTAATAATTGTATATGCAAACAACATACTGCTAACCTGCTTATCACCCACTAAGACATTAGTGGGATGGACTAGCTCATCAACACCACCATATTTGAATGCTGTTTTGTATTCTCCTTCAAGTGACACAAGAAACTCCTTCACATCAGTCTTGTGAACTCTGGTAGGACATTCCCTGTGGTGGATCATACCAGTCATGCAACAGCACCACTCCACAAATGTGCATTTGTGACCGCCCACTGGACTGCTGAACCACATCATGGCCTGGCAAACCTGATCTCTCAAGGTTTGGTCTGCATCCTCTCTATCCATTAGCCACAGCCCACGCTGCCTGAATGTGCACAGCAGAATGTATTTTTTTCAGCATTGCTGAAATTCTGCGGTTTCTGTTTGCTTCATCCAGTGGACATGCTGACTCCTGTTTAGACATATAGAGAATATACAAGTGCACATTTTGTTAAGAGTATTTGTACATATATTAAGAATGTACCTGCTCTACAGAGACACATACAGTATGTGAGCCCTCTAAAGTGTGATACAATACAAAATAATACTTCTTACCGAAGAATATATAAAATGGTCTGCTGACATGACAAGATGAAGCACATGCAATCACGTTTACATTCAGGCAACCGGAGTACGGAATACACTGGTAACACATCAAAATACACATAAATGAAATATCTACTGGTCTAACATGGCTATGATGTCAGAGATAATTGTCAGAATGGAAAATATACACCTTACAAGTGAAATTCAGATACCTACTGATAGAAAACAAAAACTTTAGTAAAACACTACACAGTACAATTCACCTTGCCAGTCAAATGCAAACAAAATGACAGCAATGCTCCAAACTCTGCAAGTTTGGGTTTACATCAAATAATTGAAGTGCCACAACATCGAACATCAGATCATCGAGTACCAGATGACTGAAGTTGTGAAATATTGAAAATAAAAAAATAAATAAAATCGGAAAACAAAAAACATCTTGTTGCACATTTTTGCAGGGGAGCAAGACCCTCCTGCACCCACTCACCCCTTGCTACTTAAATATACCAACTCAGAGGTAGATTTCCTGTTCTGCACTGTATGATGATCTCCATTCAGACTGTTTGATGTTCCACAACTTCGATCATCTGGTACTCAATGATCTGATGTTCGATGTTATGTCACTTTGATCATTTGAAGTAGACCCACAAGTTTATAAGTTTGGGTACTATACAGGCAAATAAGGCATTGTAACATGAATATCTATGAATCACATAATTCTGTTTTCACGCACCAGAGCATTTTTATGCAACAGATACATGAAATCATTATCACATTTATTGAGTTCCAAGGCTAATTTATGAAAGTAATACATGCACACCTGCTGTGCAACTGAGCAGTGAATGCTGGAGCAGAATGTGACTCTCAGACATGCATGCATACATGATGTTTGCCATTTTGCCTTATAACTTTGGCTATTGTTTGGCATTCTGTTTGGCAGACATGGCTTCTATTACCTAAATGCATAAATGTCATTTGAAGGAGATGAAGAGTTTTCATCATCTCTTTCCCAGTCACTTCAGGCAGTAGATACTGAGACTTTATTATGGTCTGTCCAAGAAGATGGATGCATGATATGTCCTGGGCAAAAAGCTAACCAGAGTAGCTGACACTCTGTGGTCTGCAGAGCACACCTCAACCACCAGAGAGACAGGAAACCCCTGTTATCACCTACTTGAGATCACCAGCTAGTGATTGTTCTCAGTAGGCTGACCTCTGGGCCGAAGTGGGAGTCCACCTTCAGCTATCACCTCACCCTATCCCCTTTTTGATGTTATCATCTTCCTAATGTGTCATTCACCATTCCTTATGCATGGTCCAACATTCCCTGTCTTCATATGTCCACCTTCTGTATATGTGTGTCTATCATTTATTACCTTAATCTTGGGTATGCAAAACCACCCATTTGTTTGTTTTGTTTCCTGGTTATCTATGTGCCCCCCATAACTATCCTGCATCTTTTTGCATAACCAGTTTTGCTTTGCATATCTTATTCTTTCCATGTTTGCTTTTTATATAGAAAAAAGGATTGTATCCCCACAAAACAATAAATAAAAATTACCATACCTTTCCATCCCACATCTTGCACTGTCCATTGTGTGTATTACCCTCATGTGTTCAGCCCCCACCCTATCTTAATAAGAAAGTCATGGCCATATGATTTTGTCTACCCCCAAATATGTTACTCATATATTGTACTTGAAAGACTTGTATTAGTGTTGCATGAAACACTGCATTCTAAATTGTGTTGCAATATTCTAAATCCTTCTAAAATATTTGATTCTAACATTCATATTCCTGACTTCATATAATTGTACACTGCAAGAGCTGTGTCCTTGGCATACTATGTTGTTATTGCTCAGCTTTACTGCTTACTGTAAGGCATGTGTAGTTTGCCACATTTACTGTTTTGGGGACTGTTCATTAGTGTATCTGAGCTGAAGGAGTGACAATTGCTCTGAAGTCCTACCAGCTAAATATGTATCTATAATTAGAATTTCATGCATCATGCAATGTGGCTTTCTCAGAGGAGTCTATGAATTACATCCAGTATGTTAAACAAATGGTTGGGGACAACTTTGAATACACAATTGCACAGAATGACATTTTAGGGAAAAAGAACAGGCAAGCTGAAGTAAGTTACTCTACAACTGCAGATTCTATCACATTCAATTTATAAAGCTTTCTTGTACATTTGTTTACACTGACTATATCTCTAAGACTTGATTAGTTTGTTACATAATTTACATATGGTAACACAGTCTTTAGAGACACTGTATGCTTGTTGTAGATCTAGGAGCAGAGATTAGTTTACCTACAGATGCTGTGAGCTCTGATGGATTTACTGCCCATGTAATTATGCCATAGATGAATGATCATGACTATAAAGTACATAATGGATGAAACGTAACTTGAATTAGGTAAAAAGGTGACCAAATGAAAGTCAACTCAAACTGTGTAAGCAGGTACAATAATAGGACCTAGCACATTGATGAGCAGCAAAAGCTAACTATTCTGTTCTATGCCTTCTCCAGTTTGTGATGAGGAAAAGTTGTATTATGTATATCTGTATCAGATTTGAGCTGGTTGTCAAGGATCCAACTTCCTTCATTAGTGATACATCAAAAGAGATAATAGCGAGAGACTGAGAGATACATGGAGTCATGGCCACCATTCCAGAGACAAGCAGGTTAAAATTTAACACTGTGGACATTTCCATCAAAGTTAACTTCTTGAAAAAGGCAATACAATGGGGATTGTCATGCTTTGTATTATTTATATTTTGCTTTAAAATAAAACTTAAAAACATACCTAGCATACTGTAGGAAAGCAAAATACTGAGTTATAGAAAGTTTTTTCCTAAAATATTACTGGCAGCCAGTGAGAACTTGCTAGTATAATGATTTACAGTGATATTGTGATGCAATTGCCTTTGTCTGTCTTACTGTTAATAATCAAGAAAGGCACACTATAAATCATGCCTCTCATATATCGAGAATTTCACAGATTGTCCAGATTTTTTCTCATATGTTTAGTCTGTTTCTTATAAAGTTTGCAATATTCTGGCAAATCATTGAGGATTGAGATTGGTAAATAATGACAGAAATTTGAGTTTCAGACTTCACATACTTCAAAAATGTACAACAATGCAAAACCTATTATTCTAGCAACTGTCCAAGTTTACAAGAACAATATTTAAAATATGTCCATATTTTGGGGCCTTTGCCCCTCCCTCATTATTTTTGGCTTTGTCCAGATTTCTTGTGCTAATAAATCGAGATCTAGGCTCTAAATAGCATATTTAAACACAGGACAAAAATGACATGGTGGTCCAGAATAATGTTACAGGGCATGCTAACAAATGTAAGTTTTTTGTAAACAAAATAATCCAGTGATGAATTGTAGAGGGTATATTACTATTTACAAATATATAATACCCTCATTTCAAGGGTTTTGAATCATAAAATTAATCCAACAGTTTTGTTATAAAACGTTAAAACGAAAAAATAAATATATTGAAACAAGGTCAGTATATTTGAATGCATGACATTAGAGTATCTTAAGGTATTTATATGAGAACTATATTGCTAATATTGTTAATATTGTTTAAGATAACCAGACACAATGGTTGCATTAACAAATACACATTCAAGCTGAATTGTGTGTTAATTGAAGAACTGAAAGTGATTACATCTATATTAAAGGATGCATATGCTAAGTGGTATTAAGATCCTGAGAAGGCAAAAGGCTAAGGTACCAGGTTATGTAGATTAATGAAAATTGTATCTATTTATTCTTTGTTGACCAGCTGAGTTCAACTCGGCTAGAGCCTGTTTTCAGGGGAAACTCAAGATGGTATGTATACTACTAGGGAAAATTTGGCCAGGGCATTGGGGAACTTCTTCTACTCTTTTCAATATGTGCTGTGAGATTTTTTGCATCCACCTGAGCTACCAGTAACTCAGACAGATGGAGCCTCAGTTCAACATCTCATCCAAAATGTGAGGCTGCCAGCCCAGCTATCTAGAATTTTGTAAATAATGATATGTCATTTGTGAATATTAATATGATCCATAGGCTTGTCTTACAAATGTAAGAGAACTATATGTTATGTGTATATTAAACTACTGGTGCAGAAGTGTCTGTTGAACTGTATGTTATGTATTGAGCTTCAAGAATGTAACCACAGTGTACCCTACTGGAAAAGAACAGAAATGTATATGGACTATGTGCCTGTGCAAATGTGTGTTTTCATGGCAAAAGCTGAAACATACAGAGTTAACTTGCAAACTCTCAAGAAAATAAGTTGAAAATTAAAGTGTTTTACGATTGTGTTTCAGTGCAGCAAGGAGACAGGATGTCTATAGCTAAAAGTTTATTTCTATTGTCTTGAAATAGAAATAATTACTAGGTTTCAAATGTAAAAGTGTTAATTGTTTTACAACTTCCAGTTCTAGGCAAACATCTGAGAGATATATACTTCTACCATAGAAATGTTAAAAATTATGTTAGTTTCTGTTAGCCTGGGAACTGAAGGCAGGTGACAAAGAGTGATGTCATCCTAGCCATCCCAGCAGTAATGTGTATTATTAATATAAGAACTATCGCAGAGAGTGAGTCTGGGCATTTTGTTTTTGTCTTTGGACCTAGAAACATCCCACTCATCAGCACTTATGTCTGCGGCTTGCCAATAGTAAGTAACTAGGGAAAAGTGATTTCTATTAGATATAGATAGGAATATAGTAAAGATTAGTTTAGATGTTTTCTGTATTTATTTGTGACTGTCCTGCAATGTTGTTTTAAAATACTTCCTGTGATTCTGAACTCTGCATTCACTGTGCTGAGTTATTGAATATTATCTTGTTCTTTTATTATTCATTATTGAATATATTTAAACCTTTTAATTGTGGCTGGGTTGTTTAGAGATATTTAAGCTCTTAGAGTACTTGCATATGTATTTGGTGACACTATATAGGCCACTCCCAAACAGCCCTGGCCTTGGTCACACTTACCATTTGGATAATAGTAACATTACACAGTAGGATCGGACACCCTTTGGTAAGGGTCTTATAGTAGCTGATAAGTAAGGGTGGCTGGTGGCAGTTGGTACTACGGCATAACTAGTAAACCTGTGCCAGCCTTTCCTGTGTGTGTGTGTGTGTGTGTGTGTGTGTGTGTGTGTGTGTGTGTGTTTGTATATCAATCAAATCTCAAAGTATGTGTATGTCAGCTAGTTGGGCAGGGACGCAAAGCACTGGTTGGACAGAGAGGGTGCTGGAGGTCTTAGCTTGGCCACTTGCTGAGATCTTAACCCTATAGCTGTGCCAGTGGGGAGTCTTTTTGGGGATCTGGAGAAAGAGGGAGAAACCAGCTCCAGACTGACTATGATCTCTGTGTGCTCTTAAGGGAAATTGTACTTTACTGTGTGTGTACTTGTCATCCTCCAATGTGTACATCCCTCACTGGTGCTAGTGGTGAGGATTGAGGCTCCTTGATTACTGGGCCAGTGTAGGGGTGTCACACAAAGGATGATACACTTGGAAGTGTGGAAACCCCCTTGTGCTGCACTGTAATATCTGCAATCCATCTACCTGGGGTGAGAGTAAAACCCACAGCCTTCTGCACCAAAGGCAGTTGTGCTACTTGTTGCACCACTGACACTGCTGAAAAGACCTGCTGCTCTGACATGGGAAGCCTTTTCATTGTTTTCATTATTATAAGTGCTCATTTGGTTTATGGTGATGTAGTAATGGTTGAAGGTATGAATGTCAATATCCTGTGTGATTTAACAAATTAATTAATTTAGTCAAGGTTAGCATTTGATACTCAGGAGTCAAATGTTAGATCAGAAAGATCCATGGTTGTCTCTAGAGACTTCTGAAAATACAGCTTCAAAATCTGAAGAGGTAGAAGGGTATATGTTTGGCATAATGGTTAAGGTGTTTTCCTTACAGACACAAAGCGCAGGGTTTGATTCTTATATGGGGTAATTGACTAGGCTTAAAATGGCCTACAAAGGTAGTTAGCCTAGTACTAATCTATGAACCTACATGAGGTAAGAGTTGGATTTATATTATGGCACCAAGTTACTAAATACATTAAGCATAATATCATACCCAGAGGCTTGAGAGTTAGTCATTTACTGGCTGCTGATTTTACTAAAGAAGAGGTTAATTAATTTTGTCAATAGGAGGCCATTTCCTTACAGTGTAGCTGTGACAACCGTGCCCTGGCCCAGCAATCAAGGAGCCTCAATCCTCACCACTAACACCAGGGAGGGCATCTCATATAAGAGGAAAGGATAAATACACGCAGTAAAGTACAATTTCCCTTAAGTGCACACAGAGATCACAGTCAGTCTGGGGCTTGTTGCACCCTTTCTCTCCAGGTCCCCAATAAGACTCCCCACTGGCACAGCTATAGGGTCCAGATCTCAGCCTAGCTGGCAAGCTAACATCCAGTACCCTCTCTGTCCCACCAGGGCTTTGTGTCCCTGCCCAGGTAGCTGACACACCACAGACACTTTGAGATAAGTATTTATACAACTTCACAGACACTCCTGGGAAAAGCTGACACAGACTCTCCAGCTGTGCCTCTTTACCCAGACCATATGGTAGTAATTTCTGCCACCACCAGCTTATACTTATCAACTACTCAAAGTTCCTTAAAAGGGTGTCCAATTATTACTGTGCAATATTATTATCCAATTGGTAATGTGACTATTCAGTTTAAGGCTTATTAGAATGGCTTATTACAATAAACTCTATAAATATGCAATGTACTCTAGAGCTTACTTATCTCTACACAAACCAGCCACAGGTAAAGGGTTTAAAATATTTAATAATAAATAATTTAAACACAAGACAATTCTACTACACCACAGTGATATTTAAGAGTTTAGAGATCACACAGAAACTTAAAACAATACAGTAGAAAAGTTCTGATATAACAGAAAAACACTTAAGTCTAACTTTCTTCTAAGTTCCTAGCTATTACTACAAGAAAACATACTTCTAAGACACTACTTACATAAGACAACAGGCAGATTGCTGATAAGTGGGATATCAAGATCAAAATGCTCACAGTCTCTCTCTGAACAATAGTTTTTAAACTCATTAACAAACATCTTTGCTAGGCCCTCCCAAATTGCATCATTTTGACACTTAGGTTTTCCCAGTATACACATTACATCATTTTGACAGTCTGGAGTTCCCAGGCAAAAAGGCTACATTATTTAGCAATCTAACACCTGCTCAGGAAACTACAACAATAAAAGACATTTCACATGTACACTCTAGCAATTATTCCTTAAGTTAAGATAATAGAAAGAATGTGTTCAGCCAGCCACTTCGGCACCACTATTTAGATAATTTTAACTTCAAAAAACATTTGAAATGCTTGGCTTAGTTTTCCTTACAGCAGATGGCAATGTTGCAACAATCTTGAAGTTCACATTTTACAGTGTTTTCTTTCATTTAAGAACACAAGCCTGTATTTTACATTTATATATATATATACAATGATAGATATTTGACTAGGCTGGCAGCCTTTGCCCATCTTTCCCCATTCTTCACAGTACCCGTGGCTGGTTGAAGTTTCTGATTATGAAGAATAACAGAAACCATGTAAAACTAAAACACACAATTTTTGAGTTACAAGACTCTTTAAACTCAACTTTTTGTATGGAATATTCTAATAGAAAAATTAAATGACTGCATAGTAAAGTAAAGAAATGTGAAAAGGAAGGTTTTCAACTTAAAAAGAAAATATTAACGAGACACACATGACTATGAAACTGGTGTATTGTTATCATGTTAATGAGAGAAGCAACATAGCAGGAAGAGGAAGTAGTTCATTTAGAGACTTCACAGCTTCATCATCTGAAGCAGCCAAGAGCAGGAAGGACAACTGTGGTATAGTTTGTCTAACAGAGATGTGAAACATCAGTCTGACATTCCAAGGGTATCTACTCCATACATCACAACTCCAACTAACCAGGCTTCATGTGGTAACCCAAATGGGACTTAATGATGGGTAGAAGATGTGAGGCAACAACAACAGGAGAACGTAAAGGTAATTAATCCTTCTTCATTAAGTATTGCTGATGCTGTAGAATCCATGTTATTAAAAGGTAGGAACTGTGTGCCTGCACAGACCTCCGGTTATTTTGAGTTGCTAACCCGCATGTATATGGTTTGTGGAAAATGACATTTTGCAAAGAATGATTAACTATTATATATATCTATTTGTGACATTTGTGCTAATGAAAATTATGAAGTTGATGACTGTGCAGAGAGTATGGAAGGGGGGAAACAATGATTATCTCATTGTTTATAAATATGTAGCTACAGTTTTAAGAGCAATTTTATACTCCTCACATTGTCAGCTGGTGTTAAGCTGTTTAAGCATTTATTAATTAAAAAAAATAGATATAGAATTTTAAAAATTCATTAAGCACCCCAAGCAATTTTATTTAACTAAAAGGGTATGGCTTTCTCCACTGGAAATGAGAATGGTTTCAGATAAATTTATATTCAAGCAAACAGATAAGGATGGCAACTGGGTTAGGTTTTATAATACTAGGTACCTCAGAATGTGCAAGGACTTATAAAGCAATGTTGTAGAACATGTTTAGCTAATCAGCGCCATGGTATAGAGGGATAAAGCACTAAGTACAGCCCACATGTACAAAACTGTCTCCCATCTTTAAGGGTATCATAACAAACAATTAATATAGTTAGGCTTCTGACCCTGAGATGCAGAAAATAATTCCTTGAAAAGTATTTTTTCATATAGAAGAGGAAACAATATCAAAGGGTATCCCTAACCCTACACCATATACCTTCATAAAATCTTCCCATAACACTGTCACTATTCAGATGAATTTGGGGCTAGTGTTATAGGTATTTTTTTTTTTATATCGAGAGAGGAAATAGTTTTCCTTTCTCAATATTATTTAATTCGATAATTTTTCATTTTGGTTATTGTGTATGTTCAAACATTTTTTGTCAGTGTTTTTGACATTTTTGAAAATATTTATTTGGAGTGACATAAACTATTTATATGAAAATTGTATTGTTGATATTAATATTAATATTAAGATAAGTTGATGCATATGTTGGGTTGCACTGACAAATATTTGTTTAAGTTGTTAAATGACATGAATTGTTTGAGTTAATTGAATAACTGAAAGTGATTAAGTCTTTTTAAGGAATGCATATGCTTGGTGTGCTTACAGCCTGAGAAGGTGAATAGCTCTTACTTAGGAGCGTGAATTTAAAGATACCCTGGCAAGATATAATATAAATGTCAAATGATAACAACTTCAGTCATTCAGTATGTTGTGTGGTGTTTCAAATGACCACATGTATATGTGTGTGTGTATGTGTGTGTGTGTGTGTGTGTGTGTGTGTGTGTGTGTGTGTGTGTGTGTGTGTGTGTGTGTGTGTGTGTGTGTGTGTGTGTCTTTAAGAAGCTAATTAGCAATGAGAATGAATATTACTTATATGGTGTATTGTGTGCAGGTAGAGACTCTGTCTCCCTGTGGAGGTGGATACTGAAGCACTAAGGAATAAGATAGTAATTTTGCCTGTTTATTTCCAGCTGTATGACAGAAGTGTGTGTGTATAGTCTTACCATTCTGTGAAATGTATTATACACTCATAAACTTCAATGCAATCATATTTGTATGTCCTCAATATTCCCTCCTATTAATTTCCTGCAGAAGACAGTGATCACTGTCATTGGAAGGGAGAAGGTCATCTCTAATGTAATGTAGTCTTCTTTGAGACAAGTAAAATAAAAGTCAGCAGATTGTGTTCATACTTATCCCAGGCATGCAATTGGGTGTTATCTAAAATAAACTTATTGGGGGGGGGGGGTCAACATGACTTTCCCATGCCAAAATTCACCTGAAGCTCTAGTGCCAGTTGTTTAAATTAACCCCCAAATATTTGTTTTTATCACCCTATATTTTCTTCTTGACACCATCAAAAACTGCTCAGGACCTAGGGGAAATATTACACATGCTGTCTAGGATATCCAAACTTACTTGCAGATGCACTTTCGCTGAAGATACAACATTTACCAGACTTGGTAGCCAATCTAGTGACTTTACAAAATATGCCCCTTGCCATATACCTAAAGACATCTGGGTAAAAGCAAATTAGATCCATCTTCAGAAATATTTAATAACATGGGGTCTTTTATAGACTGTAAAACTTAATTAAGTTTACCAATTGATTTCTTACACCCCTGCTCTTCCATCTGAAGAGGCAAAATTAACCAAAACTAAGGATGAGCCAGGTAGCCATTATCCATTCATGAAGACCCGCTAATCCTCTATATACCAAACATTCTCTTTTCTGAAAAGCCAGGCTATCAAGACACTATTTCCACATCATTATTTCAGTAGAGCAGATTAACTGATGACAAAATTCTGGAGTATGGTGAATTCATTACCATTAAACAAACAAAAAGCACCAGTTCCGCTCAAAATAAATGCCAAACTCAGTAGACACAATACATATTATATATGTACATGTATTGTGTCTACTGAGGGCACCTTCCTTTTGATATGAATTCATTACCATCCCAATAAATTGTCATAAGCATTATTTCTTTGTCAGTAATATTCCATTTGTTGCAGTAAATCTTTTACCTGGATCAAACTCAATTTATCCAAAGACTGTTTGAGGCCTTTACTTAAGCCATTTAACAAAGACAACTACTAATCCAAAATCTCTCTCCATAGTAATGTCACATCAGAATAACGACTCACTTGGTATATGTGTAGCCCCTATGTCTTCCGCAAAGAGTTATAGCTCAGGGTGATTCATAGACAAAACATTCTTAAATGCACAAAACAAAATTGAAATCACATAGGTTTTCCCTTTTCTTATGCAAACTAATCTTATCCCAGGCTATTCTGAGAATCTTGTTCTTCCACATTAATGCCTGAACTGAGTGCTTAATTTTTATGAAAAAAAATTGTCCTGCAATATTGGAGAATCCTGAAATATATAAAGCAGTTGTGGTAAAATAAGCCTTTGCAAAACAGAAAATCTATGCCCACATTATAATGGTACTACCTTCCATCTACTCTACCAAAGTGCTGCTGAAATGTATTACATGCAAACTCAGTTGTGTTCTCCATTATATTAGGAGACAATGGTGCCAACTGATTCTCCAAGTAACTGGATTGAGTGACATCCAACAATGAAAACAACATACTCATAAATACATCAGATGATTGAAAGTTGCATGCAAATGCTTGCACCTTAAGTTCTGAGGATGTCTTGCTAATAGATGAAAGCTCTTAACCAATGTGTTTTTATTTGCTGTTGATAAAGTGTTTATTCTGGCGTTTGCAGCTACCTGGAATCCATCCTTCATTTAGTTTTTATGTGTCTCAAGTATGTTAATCTTATTTCCACAAAAATTTCATATTTATCTAACAGGTCAAATACGTGGTTTAGACAATTCTGTATGTCTGTCAAGCAGATGAACAGATTATCAATTTTCTTCTTCTTCTTTCAGCTTTTTCCCAGTTAGGGGTCGCCACAGGGGTCACCTGTCTACTCATGATTGGCAGTGTGGAGTTTTTACCATGTCGAGTTTCCAGCCCGGCGCCCAACCTTCCACAGAAGGCATACACACACACACACACACACACACACACACACACACACACACACACACACACACACACACACACACACATACACACACACACCTAGGGCCAATTTAGAGTATCCAATTCACCTACAGCATGTGTTTGGGATGTGGGAGGAAACCGGAGAACCCAGAGGAAACCCATGCAACCACAGGGAGGGCATGCAAACTCCACACAAAAGGAACCCCAGCTGAGGATCAAACCAGAGAGCCTCTTGCTGTGAGGTGGCAATGATAACTGCTGCACCACCGTGGCTGCCCTAAACAGATTATCAATAAATTGTGAAAAATAATGTAGTTGTGACTTACAGTATGGCTGCACACTGAAACTGTTATGTGTTTAAACTTCGGTTACTGGCTATTAAATACACTGTCTAGATGCCAGTAAAGACAAAATTTGGAGAACCTGAAAGGAAATAAACCAAAAATGGTGAAGAGACAAGACTGCCTGGGAAGGATCCTGCAGCTGTTCAGCACAAAGTAGTTTAAGTTTCAGCTCTGGTTCAAGAGAGGAAAACTAAATCAAATTTATTCAGAGGTGATGAAAATAAATGAAACATTGAAGCAATATATCAACTCAAATAACAAAATGCTGGAAAAGTAGAAGAAGCTTTAGCTAGTTATTTGGATGAACTTATAAAACTGCAAAAATCAGATGCTCTGATGAAGAAAAGGCTGCCTGAGTGTGAGGCTTCTCGAGAAAAGCTAGTTCAAAAAATAACAGAGTTAGAAGACAGAGCACATTTGAGATTTTCTGCTGAACCAGAGAAACTGGAAGGAGCAGACTGAATTAATTTTATGAAAGCAAAAATAAGCAGCATGTCTGGTGTTCCACGGTAGGAGTTGCTAATTGAGAAAGGCACACTGAGTGTATGTGCCAAATCTGACCATGAGAAAGCAACCAAGACCTATATTAGTAAAGATTCAATCATACCAGAGCAAGAGTTGATTCTGGCAAATCTGGGACAGAAGGTAAAAGTATTAAAAACTGAATACAGCAGAATTTGTGAAAAATGATTATTCACTGTATGCCAGGCAGAAGAGAAGCAAATTTATCCCAGTAATCACAGATTCAAGCTGCTGTATCTAGCTGTCTTTGGAGTATTTTTCCAGGAGGATCAAAGGCATTTTCATTGCATGCAAGGTAAGGAAGAAATAAGAGTTTGTCTAACAAAAAGTGAGACAGTGAGCAGAAAGGGGGGTTGTGTTTCTCATTCATCAGAAAATAAAACTCATAGAAAAAATGTGAGATGGAAAACTTTTCCAGTGTTCCAAAGGAAAATGCTTGAAAGACAGAAAAAAGTGCAGGAATTGACTAGAAGAATCAGGAGTACCTTGGACTTGAACCCGAGTCTAGTGTTGGGAGATGCTGAGAAATGAAGATGATCAGGAAGACCAGCAACCTGAAATTAGTGACCAAATGTGAGATTATAAAGCATCAGTCACATTTGTGAAATATAAATTTGTAGATAAGAATGGCTGCAGAAAGAATGGATGTTTGTTGACTTTGTTAAACTTGCAGGTGGACTGTAAAGCATATACCTCACATTATATCTTTAATGTTTACAAGGGCACTAAGGGAAAAAGAAGTAACTGTAAGTAAAACAATTTTTGTTCCTATTAGTATTTGTATAAAATGTTTCATGATATACATTGTATATTATGTTATAAAGCAGTTTTTTATAGTGTGCAGTCAGGGGTATTTTAAATGCAGGACTCTTTTCATTGACTTATATATGTCAGATATATATCAAGTAAACAAGTACCTTTTTAGTTTTAAGAGATATAGGTTTTATAGTATAGCAAGAGAAGAAAACCTGAACAGAAGCACATTTAAGTTAATATAATTATATGATCTTAGGCTGCTGCTGTGGGATGTGAAAGTGTACTGATTATAGTATATGAATTAAGATGATAATTTCCCTTATTTTACTAGGGTGGATGCCTAAATTAATGCCCTTGACTAAAGCTATAAATAAGTTTTTTGTTTATTTTTGGAAGCAAATTGTCCTGAAAAATATGATGAAAGCCATGAAAAATGCATAGCTTCTTGCAACTTCAAAGATGTCATCTTTTTCCATTGGTAGATGCTCTCAGTGAGAGACAAGAAGTCTGTAGCTAAAGGCAGTTAGCTAGGGGAATTCTATACATTCTGTTTTGAGTGAAATTAACAAATATTCCTTCAGGTATCCGCAAGTTGTAGCTGTTTTTTTTCTTATTTCTGACTCCTTTTACATGGACACACACACACTGTCTGCTGGTCTAAGCAATTAATCTGGAGAGTTCTTTGCTAAGGGAAGTACAAACTGTAAAGGTACAATGACAAGCAGGGAAGTGACCAAGAGCTAGTAGCCCCCCAGCAGCCTCAGTACATTAATGCATTTAATACAACAGTGTATAATTCAGTTTTACTTAAATGTAGCCAGTGTACATTTTCTTAGCGCCAAAAGTTAATATTCTCTGAAAGCATACAAGCAATTTTTCATATCTAGGAGGGTAATATAGAAAATAAAATAACATACAGCAATCCATGTAAGTGGAAATACAAACTGTAACAAGCATTTTACAATGGGTAACATTAATTTTAGATTAGGTTATGCCTGTGGGTGCCTTTGTTGATTTGGGTCAATTGTTCCTGTCTGGAGGGTTAAACTTCATTTGTTCAAACTGTTCATAGTTATGTGTGTTTGCTGTTCCAAGTGGGGGTGTTTTCTGAACATGTATTATTTGGAAGGTTTTTCATGTAAAGTGAAATGTCTTGAGAAATGTGACATAGGTTCAAAGGGCAATGAGTTGAAATAATTGTATGAAAGCTTAGCCTGCTGAACAATAGTATGTGAATGCAAGATAAAAGTTGGAAATACACATTCACAAAACTCTCATGTAAAATAAGTGGGAACAATAGCTTTTCATCATAATAGCTACTCTGTCCATAGTATCTAGTAATGTAAATGGCATTACTAGTATAGACATAAAGGAAAGAGTACTGAATTATATTTAAAAAAAGGCAGAGTGCAAACAGCAGTGCTGCAGGAGACATGTCTGGAAATAAATGTGAATTTGACGAAGAAAGAATTTCAGTAGGGATATTCAGCAGAACATCATGGACAAAGGAAATATGGAGTAGTAGTTCTCAGTAATACTCATAGTGATAGAAGAGGAAAAAATACAGTAATGGTAGATTTGTGGTAGGAAGGGGCTATTGGCAAGGGAGGAGGATTAAACTGACAAGTATTTATATTCCACAAAAAATTGCTATTAAGGAGCTTAGTAAAAATGTGGGAGAAATAATCAGCTTTCTGCAGGAAATATTACTTATAGGTGGGGAAAGGAACTTGATTTGCAATCGTAAAGATGTATCCATGGGATGTAGAAGGGAAAATATAACAAGGAAGGGTGGAATTCTGAAGAAATTTATGAAAATATTTGGAATGGAAGATGTGAATCTGGTAGTAGGAACTCAGAATTTACATATAATTCTCCAAGATGCAATAACTGGGCTAGACTGGATAGAAGTTATATTTTACAGGAATGTGTGTATTTAATTGAAAGATTTGACAAACATTCAGTAATTATTTCAGACTATCCATCAATAATAAAAACTAAGACAAACATGCAGGGTAATGAAGTAAAAATGAGACACTGGTACTTTTCCACCTACCTGTTAACAGAGAGGAGTTTAAGGAATGAATGGTGGAAATTATTCAAGAGTTATTAGGGAAGGCAGAAATTTCTTCCAAATGAATAGCTAGTGAGTAGGATAAAATGAAAATGGAGTTTAAAAATAGTGTAGAAATAAAACAGAAAGAGATATGGTTAAGAAGTAATAGGAATTATTTAGAGGGGCTGACAAAGGTTAGAATATTGTAGAGTAAGGAAATCTTACAGAGCAAGAAGAGGAATAACTGCAGAGTGCTAAAGCAAAAAATAAGGGAGTATTTGGATAATATGCATGTGTTTAGAAAGATTGTTGTTAAGCAACTATTTTTGATAACAATGCTAGTGCACAAATACCTTTAACACAGTGATTTAGGCAACAGAAAGTAGAAATTGTTGTCGCCAAATTTAAGGAGCCTGTGACAAGAAAAATAACCAGAGATCCTATATAGGTATTATATATTTCAGAAATGTTATGAATATTTATATAAAGCAGAGGGATGTGGAAACCAAGAAAGATCACAAAAATAAATATTTATGGAAGACTTAATTATGCTTAATTATGCCAAGAATAGAGGAAGATGAGGTTCAACAACTAATAGTTAAGATAAGAGGAGATGAGATAAAAATGGTGAGTTATAATCAATCTACAGGGAAGTCTCCTGGAACAGATGGTATTCATGTGGACGTCTGGAAGTTAGGAGGGAAGAAAGTGGTAAAGATCTAAAAGATTTTGTTTAATATTACTTTCAAAGGAGAGGAAGCACCAATGTCTTGGAAGAAAGTAAAGACCCATCATTCCCAACCTTATGTAGACTCATTTCAATTTTTAACCATGATAATACTAGCTAAAAGAGTGGCAAAGGTGTTGCCAAAATCGATACATATAAATCAGAGTGGTTTTGTGGAGGGTAGGCAAACATTTGATAGCATTAATATAACAATGATTATCCAAAGGGAAGCAGAATATAAGAAAATACCATGGTTGCTGGTGGGTCTTGATGCAGAGAAAAACATTCAACACAGTAAGTTTGGATTTTTTTTTGACTAGGGAATGGAAGCATTTGTATTCTCTGATACAATAATAAGGTTAATTAGGAGGACAGATGAAGGACTGAAGGCAAGAATTAAAGTGAGAGAGTTCCTCTTCGATAAGTTGTGTTTAAACAGGGGAACCAGGCAAGGGTGTCCTCTTTCCCCTTTGTTATTTACTTTATATATAGAGCCACTGGCAAAGAAAATAAGGGACTCAGAAATTCAAGGATATAATTGGCATGGTAATCAGGAAAAGCTGGCTTTGTTTGCAGATGGTATTATTTTGTACTTGGATGATAAACCCAGAAAAGGACATCTAGGGGTAGAAGCACATGTTGAGACAGTTTCAGTTTTTTTCAGGATATAAAATTAATGAAGATAAAATAAAGGCTATAGCCATAAATTATGTACCCACACACAAATTGGTTCAGCAATACCCATATTTATAGGGATATGATAAGATGCAGTGTTTGGGAGTATGGATTAAAAAGGTTTCTCTTATTGCATCAAAGGATTTGTGGGAAGGGACTAAAGAAAAGATAACAAAACTGAGAAATTGGAACCTGTTATTTATGGATATGGATAGTAATATACAAGCAGAGAAAATCTTTTAGTCCTTTTAATTTTATATACAAATCAGTCATGTTTTTATCAATCAGAAGAAAAGTTACAGATAATAAATAACAAAGAGTTAAAGAGATTTATCTGGAAGGGAAAGAGGACAAGAGTTAAATGGGATAAGATGATCTTTCCAGGTGGTTTAGAATTACCTGATTTGAATAGATATTTTAAAGTACGCAGTTAAGGGTCATATACATAACATAAGCAGAAGGTTGTAATTACAAGTGGAAAAGGATGATGGTGAAGCAGGGGCAGTTCAAGAAATAAGGAGAATTGAATTTTGGAGGCTGGTCTTTAAGGAGAATAATAATGGCCATACAAAATATTATATTTATAAAGTTGCAGAAATTATTCTGGAAGCTAAGCCAACACATGAATGGAGGAAAATTTTGCCAGTAGGGATGATTGCAAGTAAATGTATGGAAAATTTTTAACAGGGAGATAGAATTTCTGGAGAAAAGGGGAAAAAATAAGATATTGGGAATAAATAACTAGACATGGAAAGGTAAATGAGTGGGGATGAGAGTAAGAAGAAGCTTGGACTGCAAGTTAGCGACTGCCTTCCCTATCAGGAATTGATATCAAAGTATAGGCAAAGAGAAAGGCTAGGAGAGTCCTGAATGAAAGACTTGCTCTGGTAGAGTAGTTAAATCCTGAACAAAAGTTGCTGTAAAAAGGGAATAGCTAGCAAGACATAAAACAGTGTATGATTACTGTAAGGATCAATGAAAGGAGGTTTGAAAAGATTAAGAAGAGTGACTGGAAAAGCAATTTACAAAGGGGCAATAGAAGAACATGTGCACGCTGCAAAGTCCGGAAGGTGTAGGATTTTTGCTTTGAAATTTTACATAGGTATTCTTATACCCCAAGCAGACTTCAAAGAATTTTTCCTCAGGTAGATATACAATCTACCTTACATACATAGGATAACTTGCCAGAGATTTGGGGTGCCTGGCTAGGCTTAAAAAGGCCCTTGTGTTCATTAACCTAGTAAACACCTATGAACCTATGAATTGTTGGAGCTGTGATAGGGGAGAAAGATATAACTGGGAACGTGTTTTGGGAGTGTAATGAGCTAGCACATTTTATAGATTTGCTACAGAGTACTTTGGCAGAAATGTTGGGTGAGCAAATGGCTATAATGATGCTTTCAAGCTGGGACACATGATCTGAATTGCCTAGACATTGTAAGGACTTATTAAGATTAATTCTTGTGGCTGCCAAAAAAAGCAATTACAAGAAATTGGAAATCAAAATCTAAACCAAGTGTATTTGAGTTATTGAATGTTGTAGAAGAGATAAAAGAACTGGAAACAGAATCCTTAGAAAAGAGAAGAAGCAAATGACATAGAAATAAATGGAATTTGTGGGAACAACACCTGCAGAAAATGTTCAGGAGAAGTAGTGATTTTTAAGAGAAGGCAGGAATTGGGTGGTTTATGTAATGTCGGACTGAAATACAGTTGTTATAAAGAAAGAAAACATGTAATGTATAATGTGTGTAATTGAAGCATGTTAATATAGTTTGTTTTCTTTTCTATTAATGTATCTGTGCCTATGTCTTAAGTGATATTTTAGTAACAAGGTTTAAAAAAAATAAATAAATAATGTGGCAACTTTTCTTCAACTACTCTAACCTCAGTGTAGCTCACATCAGAACATGAAATACCTGGCAGCCAAAGGATCACTGACAATACAGAAGAGGTAAGAGTGAACTGCCTTACCTGGTTTCTCTCTAATGACGGAAATCCTCAGAAAGTTCTGCACTGACTTGTATATGGGCCAAAGGAGAATGAAGGATAGTGTTGAAAGGCTCCAGAAACTCTCACAGAGATGTAAATAAGACCGATACCATAAATAAACAAATAGCCCCAGTTCACCCTCTTAAATGCCTTTTTTAGTATCCAAACTTATCACCATAAGGGGGACCCCTTCCATTGTGTCTTCTGCATAATCAACAGGGTATTGTATTTATTTTAACATGCTTGTCATTGAGGTCTTTTAAAACATCAGTCTCCATGGATCAGCCCTGGCATATTTGGTGTCAGCTTAGATGTTAGGCTCCCAGATGTAGTTCTGAGAAATCTAGGCGTGAGCACTGGAAGTGTGAAAAAATGTATAATAATATGAGAAAACATTGAATGGCCAGCATTGCTGCTCTAAATATTTTTTTTGCAGGGGACAATCACCCCTATACCCCCATGTGAGAGGCAAGATCCTCTCATGCCCCAAACTTACATATATTAACTTTGAGAGTGGTATACCTTGGAAAAAAAGGAAATATTCTGGAAAACAGCAGTCTCAGGACTGGTATATGTAAGTCTGCATTTTCACTCAATCAGTCTTGTTATTTCAGGACTTTCAACAACAAGTCTCAGATATCAAATGGTTACCTTATTAGCAAATGTTTAGGCTGATGGGAGTCCAGGAGTACTGAGTGTTTTCCTTTTGCAGGAATTATAGTGCCTACTTCACTATACCAAGATGGAGAGGCCTGCTTAGAGTCTAGAACACAATTTATAGCATTCTTTAACAATTTCAGAGCTGCTGTCCTCCCTTTTGGTAAATCTGCATCTGAATACCATCAGGTTCTAGAGTTTTAGCTTTTGTGAGTGACTGCTCCAGCAGCTGCAAACCCTTTACTGAAACTGTGTCACCTCTCTGTTTAATTTTCAGATAGAAAGATCCTTAAAAATGTTGAAACCTCCCTCAAATATGCTTGAAAGCAACCCGGGCAGTATAGAAACCCCATGATATTCCCAAAAGACCCTAGATATAGCTATCAGGTTAGTAAACATTTGCCATGAACCACACCACACTGTTTAGCTGCATCCACCTAGTGCGGTCCTCTTTCCAGTCTCAGACTGATATGTAACTGTTTCTAAGAAGTTTGCTTAAATTTCAAAAATCACTCTTTTAAAGGTCAAGACTTACAATCAACTCAGCCTTGATAAGTTTACTCAACTCCAGTTTCCCAGTTCTACCTCAGATTGAACCCTGACATTGCCTACCACGGCCAGCCTGTTTTTCTGCTATGTATGTCTCCATTCTTTCCATGCAAATACACTGAAAGATCTAATTTGCATAGCATCTTTAAATAGTGTTTCCAGATTCCATCAAGTTACCTTCTCGGGTGAGTGGGGTGGGGGGGTTTGACAATTCCCACTGGGTATTTCAATCTTCAGCCATTTTCTAGAATACTGCAAGCTGAGAGAAGAAACTTTAAAATTGATCAAATTCTCAAAAACATTGGCAGAATTAGTGCAGGCTGTGTACAAGAACCAGATGTCACAAGTACAAACAGTGTTCAGACTGACAGAAGGGTTCCCCCGGGAGTGGGTATGCATCAGGATTCAGCTGTGAGCTTGTGTTCATGCTGGTGTTGGGTTACATCAGCAAACAGGTCAGAGGGGATAGCTCAACAAAGGTGGTATATGCAGATGGTGTGGCATTACAGACTGATTCTGAACATGAATTTTAGCAAATGACAGGGGAGTGGAATGTAAAACTGAAGCACAGAGGATGAAACTGAGTACAGATAAGGTAGTTGTAATGGCAGCAAATAGAGAAAATCAGAAGAAGCTGACAATTGAGACAGAAAGGAAATAGTGGAACAGGTTAAAAACTTCAAGTATCTGGGATAGGTGGTTGAGGAGAAGGAAAGTCTGACTGAGGGAGAAAAGCTAGCATCAGTCATGCTTTTATCAATCAGAAGAAAAGTTACAGATAATAAATAACAAAGAGTTAAAGAGATTTATCTAGAAGGGAAAGAGGACAAGAGTTAAATGGGATAAGATGATCTTTCCATGTGGTTTAGAATGACCTGATTTGAATAGATATTTTAAAGTACGCAGTTAAGGGTCATATACGTAACATAAGCAGAAGGTTGTAATTACAAGTGGAAAAGGATGATGGTGAAGCAGGGGCAGTTCAAGAAATAAGGAGAATTGAATTTTGGAGGCTGGTCTTTAAGGAGAATAATAATGGCCATACAAAATATTATATTTATAAAGTTGCAGAAATTATTCTGGAAGCTAAGCCAACACATGAATGGAGGAAAATTTTGCCAATAGGGATGATTGCAAGTAAATGTATGCTATCAGGTTAGTAAACATTTGCTATCAGGTTAGTAAACATTTGCCATGAACCACACCACACTGTTTAGCTGCATCCACCTAGTGCGGTCCTCTTTCCTCTCTCAATTAAACAGAGAGGTGACACAGTTTCAGTAAATTATTAACAGGGAGATAGAATTTCTGGAGAAAAGTGGCAAAAAATAAGATATTGGGAATAAATAACTAGACATGGAAAGGTAAATGAGTGGGGATGAGAGTAAGAAGAAGCTTGGACTGCAAGTTAGCGACTGCCTTCCCTATCAGGAATTGATATCAAAGTATAGGCAAATAGAAAGGCTAGGAGAGTCCTGAATGAAAGACTTGCTCTGGTAGAGTAGTTAAATCCTGAACAAAAGTTGCTGTAAAAAGGGAATAGCTAGCAAGACATAAAACAGTGTATGATTACTGTAAGGATCAATGAAAGGAGGTTTGAAAAGATTAAGAAGAGTGACTGGAAAAGCAATTTACAAAGGGGCAATAGAAGAACATATGCACACTGCAAAGTCCGGAAGGTGTAGGATTTTTGCTTTGAAATTTTACATAGGTATTCTTATACCCCAAGCAGACTTCAAAGAATTTTTCCTCAGGTAGATATACAATCTAACTTACATACATAGGATAACTTGCCAGAGATTTGGGGTGCCTGGCTAGGCTTAAAAAGGCCCTTGTGTTCATTAACCTAGTAAACACCTATGAACCTATGAATTGTTGGAGCTGTGATAGGGGAGAAAGATGTAACTGGGAACGTGTTTTGGGAGTGTAATGAGCTAGCACATTTTATAGATTTGCTACAGAGTACTTTGGCAGAAATGTTGGGTGAGCAAATGGCTATAATGATGCTTTCAAGCTGGGACACATGATCTGAATTGCCTAGACATTGTAAGGACTTATTAAGATTAATTCTTGTGGCTGCCAAAAAGCAATTACAAGAAATTGGAAATCAAAATCTAAACCAAGTGTATTTGAGTTATTGAATGTTGTAGAAGAGATAAAAGAACTGGAAACAGAATCCTTAGAAAAGAGAAGAAGCAAATGACATAGAAATAAATGGAATTTGTGGGAACAACACCTGCAGAAAATGTTCAGGAGAAGTAGTGATTTTTAAGAGAAGGCAGGAATTGGGTGGTTTATGTAATGTCGGACTGAAATACAGTTGTTATAAAGAAAGAAAACATGTAATGTATAATGTGTGTAATTGAAGCATGTTAATATAGTTTGTTTTCTTTTCTATTAATGTATCTGTGCCTATGTCTTAAGTGATATTTTAGTAACAAGGTTTAAAAAAAATAAATAAATAATGTGGCAACTTTTCTTCAACTCCTCTAACCTCAGTGTAGCTCACACCAGAACATGAAATACCTGGCAGCCAAAGGATCACTGACAATACAGAAGAGATAAGAGTGAACTGCCTTACCTGGTTTCTCTCTAATGACGGAAATCCTCAGAAAGTTCTGCACTGACTTGTATATGGGCCAAAGGAGAATGAAGGATAGTTTTGAAAGGCTCCAGAAACTCTCACAGAGATGTAAATAAGACCGATACCATAAATAAACAAATAGCCCCAGTTCACCCTCTTAAATGCCTTTTTTAGTATCCAAACTTATCACCATAAGGGGGACCCCCTCCATTGTGTCTTCTGCATAATCAACAGGGTATTGTATTTATTTTAACATGCTTGTCATTGAGGTCTTTTAAAACATCAGTCTCCATGGATCAGCCCTGGCATATTTGGTGTCAGCTTAGATGTTAGGCTCCCAGATGTAGTTCTGAGAAATCTAGGCGTGAGCACCGGAAGTGTGAAAAAATGTATAATAATATGAGAAAACATTGAATGGCCAGCATTGCTGCTCTAAATATTTTTTTTGCAGGGGACAATCACCCCTATACCCCCATGTGAGAGGCAAGATCCTCTCATGCCCCAAACTTACATATATTAACTTTGAGAGTGATATACCTTGGAAAAAAAGGAAATATTCTGGAAAACAGCAGTCTCAGAACTGGTATATGTAAGTCTGCATTTTCACTCAATCAGTCTTGTTATTTCAGGACTTTCAACAACAAGTCTCAGATATCAAATGGCTACCTTATTAGCAAATGTTTAGGCTGATGGGAGTCCAGGAGTACTGAGTGTTTTCCTTTTGCAGGAATTATAGTGCCTACTTCACTATACCAAGATGGAGAGGCCTGCTTAGAGTCTAGAACACAATTTATAGCATTCTTTAACAATTTCAGAGCTGCTGTCCTCCCTTTTGGTAAATCTGCATCTGAATACCATCAGGTTCTAGAGTTTTAGCTTTTGTGAGTGACTGCTCCAGCAGCTGCAAACCCTTTACTGAAACTGTGTCACCTCTCTGTTTAATTTTCAGATAGAAAGATCCTTAAAAATGTTGAAACCTCCCTCAAATATGCTTGAAAGCAACCCGGGCAGTATAGAAACCCCATGATATTCCCAAAAGACCCTAGATATAGCTATCAGGTTAGTAAACATTTGCCATGAACCACACCACACTGTTTAGCTGCATCCACCTAGTGCGGTCCTCTTTCCAGTCTCAGACTGATATGTAACTGTTTCTAAGAAGTTTGCTTAAATTTCAAAAATCACTCTTTTAAAGGTCAAGACTTACAATCAACTCAGCCTTGATAAGTTTACTTAACTCCAGTTTCCCAGTTCTACCTCAGATTGAACCCTGACATTGCCTACCACGGCCAACCTGTTTTTCTGCTATGTATGTCTCCATTCTTTCCATGCAAATACACTGAAAGATCTAATTTGCATAGCATCTTTAAATAGTGTTTCCAGATTCCATCAAGTTACCTTCTCGGGTGAGTGGGGGGGGGGGGGTTGACAATTCCCAGTGGGTATTTCAATCTCCAGCCATTTTCTAGAATACTGCAAGCTGAGAGAAGAAACTTTAAAATTGATCAAATTCTCAAAAACATTGGCAGAATTAGTGCAGGCTGTGTACAAGAACCAGATGTCACAAGTACAAACAGTGTTCAGACTGACAGAAGGGTTCCCCCGGGAGTGGGTATGCATCAGGATTCAGCTGTGAGCTTGTGTTCATGCTGGTGTTGGGTTACATCAGCAAACAGGTCAGAGGGGATAGCTCAACAAAGGTGGTATATGCAGATGGTGTGGCATTACAGACTGATTCTGAACATGAATTTTAGCAAATGACAGGGGAGTGGAATGTAAAACTGAAGCACAGAGGATGAAACTGAGTACAGATAAGGTAGTTGTAATGGCAGCAAATAGAGAAAATCAGAAGAAGCTGACAATTGAGACAGAAAGGAAATAGTGGAACAGGTTAAAAACTTCAAGCATCTGGGATAGGTGGTTGAGGAGAAGGAAAGTCTGACTGAGGGAGAAAAGCTAGCATCAGAAGGGCTGCAGTCAACTGGCACAGAGTGTCAGGTATAGTGTGTGATAGGAGAATGCCAAAGAAGCTGAAAAGTGAGGTATACAAAGCAGTGGAGCAACCATTTTCACTGTTTGTTACAGAAAACTTGGCAGTGAAGGCAGGGCAGTTGAGGAAGCTAGAGGTGATGGAGGTGAAGTGCCTGAAATGGGTGGCAGGATGCACACTGTGGAACAGATGAAAAAATTAGGCCATCAGAGCAGTAATTGAGGGAGACCTATAGCTTGCAAGGAAGTGGTATTGTATTTTGCCTATGGGGGTTTGAACATGGAGTAGCTCAAGTGCATTGTCCTTTTTGACCAGCCTTGAAGTATATTTATTTTTGATGTAAATTGAGATACTTCCACCTATAGTCGCCTCTCTGTTTGTAGCTGGTCTAAATGTGTGTAAGATATTACAACCTTGCACTATTGGTGTGCTCTGCACAGCTTTATACCATGTCTTGGTGAATGCAAAGATGTCAGCATTCTCTAGGGTGAAGAGAGCATCTAGGAAATGGAGTTTTTTCTTTAGACTCCTAGAACTGAGCAGTAATACTTTTAGATTTTCTTCATTTTTAATTGCTATGTCAGAAGTACTTTTAGCTTGGCATTGCGTAAAAAAGGCACTATGGGGGAAGAGAATGTTTTAGCTAATATTTGAAAGCCTAGAGGAGAGAGATGCAGACCAGCCCTGACAAAGCAGCATGGTCTGTTGACTGTCTCCTTCCGTACTGACAAATATTGCATTCCTTTAGAATGACAATAAAAACTAAGCCAATTATAAAAGTCAGTCATCTTTTGTTCGTATTGTGGCATCATCCTTGGAGAAGGTAACATGTTGCTCAATGCTAGGCTTATACCAGCCTGGAACACATATTCTGAGAGCGCCATGATGTCTCTCTTCATATTGTCTAGGCAGGTATATCTCGGGTCATTTAAACCCACGTGGACTATGACTGAGTAGTACTGGTACTTGTGGTCCATTGACTTGAGTGCCCACGTAATGTGGTGGATCCTACTTCCTGCTAAGCAACTGACAGTGACTTTCTCCTTACTCAGCCTGGTGAGAGGGACATCAGTGTGTCTCTTGATGGATTCTCCAAAGACCAGAATGTTGGATTGTGTGGTGGCTTGTCTTATGGGCTTAGAAGTAGAGGTTCCATGAGATGTGGCTGCCTGTGTTGATGAGGGTGTTTTGAAAGAGTGTAATCTTGGCTGCTGAGAGTATTTGTTATGTGTACTTTGTCTAGGAGGTCTTTGGGGTTTAGGAAGGTTGCATTTAAGTGCCTTAACATATGTGGGTCTATATCTCTGCTTTGAATAGTGTGTGATTGGTGCAGCGTGTGTACTACTGACAACCTTATTGACATTAGAAGTACTTTTATGTGAGAGCTTTGCCTTCTGTGACATTGTGTAAATACAACTCTCACATACCATATCAGTTTGTTTGAGAATTAACTGGTTGCCAGTAAACATTTAGCAATTTCTACATTGCCTTAGGATGCCCATATCTCCCAAGCTGGTAACGGAGATAGTGGGAAAGTTCATATCCATGGCAACAGACCCTTTTTTATTGATTAGACAGATGGAGTGAGAATATAAAGTAATCTCAGTAGTATCCAGTTTGCAACTCTGGGGACAGTGTTTTCCACTGCAAACCAGTTGTCCTGTGTGCAACTAGGTATTGGTGTAATTGCAATTGTGCTTTTACAGGAAAAATGTCACTCAAGGTGTCTGTGTCTATGCAGGGCACTGCCAAACACTTGAGGGAAAACTAATAAGCAGACCCTGAAAATTTAACGCTGAAATATTTAGGCAGATATTCTGAAGTTGGAAACAAATTAAGCAGTGCTTACTGTGAAAACAAAGAATTAGCTTATCAAGAATGATGAAAAGAGGGGAGTTGCTGGAATGGCTGCTGCCTGGCTACTACTAGAACTGGTCTCACCACAGCTTCACTCTACTGGGATATAATGCTCCTTTGCTTCTTCTCTCACTGGAAACAAAACATTAGCACCAATCCCAAGATGAGAAGCAGGCCACATACTGTTTGATGATCCACAGCTTGTTGTAACCTTTTCCTGGTAGATGCCTTGAATAGTAACCAGACCAATCAGAAATGTCAAGCACAGACACTCACTGCCCAACCAGAAACAGTCAGGAATCAATGCGCTCTGCTCCTTCTCTCACCAGGAGCAGAATATAAGCACAAATTCCAAGCTGTCACCTAAGAAACAGTTATTAGGCTTTCCAGTGGTTAGCAGTCTCCAGGAATAATGTCCCTGTGCTCTTTCTCCCACCAGGAGAAAACAGAAGTGATAACCCCAAGATGACCACTGAGAGGCAGAATGTGGGCTGTCCAATAATTGGTGGTCTTGCAAAAGATGTTTCAGATTTTAAAGCTAAGATGGAAAAAATGGATTGAAATCCTAAGCACTCCAGTGTGCACTAAGCAGCTAGATATGAAAGGGGGGTGACTTAAGCTTTAGCTGTCTAAGAGGAGAGCCACTAATTTCAAAAAGCAAGATAGTTTGAAAGGGTTGTTGCTCTTCTGGTCAGGATAAAACAGATGAACATTTGTGGGTTCTGTTCAAGCAGCTTTATTACACACAAACACATCAGAAATAAGGTTTTGTGACTTAAACTTAAACATAAACAGACTGACTATCACACTCATGCATGTTAACACTCTGGCTGTTCTCTCAAAATGGCACTGCTGCCTACACGTGCTCAGTATTTATATGCACACACTACATCTGAAATGCTTCTTAAAGGTACATATACATGCTCTGATCTACATCCTCCCTCTTTGAGAAATAGTCCTTATATGAAATGACAGTATTCAATGACATGCAGTTTACAGTAATGATCTTTTGACATGCAGTTATACAGAACTAATTATTTGGCATGCAATCGTACAAAATCAGACACATAGAAAACAATTATGTCCAAGTTGCTGTGTATTTTACACTAGGTCTTGAAATACGACCTGACCATGTAACATAAAATTCAGAATTGGATCTAGCAACTGGGACTGTCTTTAAGGAATGTTCATCTTTGGGGACACCTGGGACATCATCAGGAACAGGAATAGATACTGTGGCATGTTCTTCGGTACGAACATTGTCTGGGTTGCTCTGAGATCTAGAGTCTGTATCACAGGTACGATGCTGTGATATTGGTTCTGATACATGAAGATGTCTGCGGTTTCTCCTGTACTCCATACCCTCAGATTCCACTAAGCAGGATCTCAGCTCGGTCCATATAACTCTCACTTGACCAATTTGATCAAAGCCTTTCGCTGTTTGCATCCTCACTGTCTCTCCTTCTTTAAACAGACAAAGAAATCTGCTTGTTTTATCATAGCAGGACATCTGAGAACTCTTTTTAAAAAGTTGGGCTTTGATTGCACTGTTGTTTTTAACATTAGGCACCAACAAACTAGAACTAATAGGCAAGGTTGTTCTGGTTTGCCTAGGTAGAAGTCTCTGAGCAGGTGAGCCTAGTAGATTTTCATGGGGTATATTTCTGAGATTCAGTAAATTTAAGAAGATATCAGTATTGTCATACTTTGACCTCTCCAGTAATTGGTTTGCACTCTGTACTGCACATTCAGCAAGGCCGTTTGACTGAGGATATTCAGGACTGCTAGTAACATGGATAAAGTCCCACTCTTTAGCAAATCTCTGAAACAATTTACTGGTAAACTGAGAACCGTTGTCAGAAATAACTCTGTGTAAATTACCATGGTCTGAGAAATGACATTTCATCTTAATAATAACAGCACTGGATGTTAGATTAGGTAGCAAATCAATCTCAAACCAGTTCGAATAAGAGTCTGCCAACACTAAGTAATGTTGACTGTTCCATTCAAATATGTCAGTTGCTACTGTTGACCAAGGTAGTTCAGAAATTTGGCTTAGCTAAAGTGGCTCTTTTTGCAAATGCGGCTTAGTACTGTTGCATACTGAACAGGAAGAAAGCACTTTATCAATGTCTTTTGCTAGAGAAGGCCAAATACTAGTCCTCTTGCCCTTCTTTTGGTAGAATCGGAACCTTGGTGGCCACAATGTAAAATCTGAATGTATTCATGCTGTAAGGAAGTAGGAACAATAACATTTGGACCTTTGAAAATGATACCATCTTCTATCAGCATCTCATCTCTGTATGGAAAGTAAGGATGTACTTCTGATGGTACACAGGATTGTTTTTACGGTCATCCTACATTGATGAAGTGATTGAGCTTTTACAAGATCAAATCAGTCTTTGTATGATCTCTCAGCTCATCAAGTCTTGTGGTAGGAAAATTATGCACTTCCATGACATCAAAGTCAAAATTCTCTGCATCAAGCTATTCTGTGGCATTTCTGGGTGATCATGATAAGGTATCAGCCAGATAAGGAAGTTTGCCCTTTGTATAGACCATTTTGAAATTGTACTTTTGCAATTTCAGCAGCATTTTTTGTAGTCTTGCTGGAGCGGAATGCATAGGTGGCTTTAAAATATTTACTAGAGGTTTACGGTCAGTTTCTATCTGGATAGCTCAGCCATAAATATAATAATGGAACTTTGAACATGCGAACACAATTGCAAAAAGTTCCTTCTCAATTTGATCATACTGCATCCTAGTTTGGGTAAGAGTTCTAGATGCACAGGCAACAGGTCTGCCCTCTTGAAGAATAACTGCACCAAGACCGAACTTTGAAGCATCACAGGAAAAAACTACTGGTTTGTGGACATCATAGTATCTTAATGTAGGTGAGTTAGCAATATGCTGTTTGAGGTTTTCAAATGCTCTTTGGTGTTCTAACCATGACTATGCAACATTTTTGCTTGTCAGCTCTCTTATAGGTGCTGATAACTCATTAAAGTCAGGGATAAATTTGCCTGAATAGTTAACCATACCAAGAAAATGCTGTAAGGCTTGGACATTGTTTGGAGTTGGCATCTCTAGAATGGCTGCTTGTTTAGAATGATCTGGTCATAAGCCTGTACTGGAAAATAAATGATCTACTTAAGTAACTTATGGTAGTCTGAATTTGCATTTCAGAGGACTGAGCTTTAAGTTCACTTCACGGGCTCTGCCCAGAACTTCCTAAGGTTTCTGTTATGTTCTGCTTCACCATTACCTCAAACCAGTAAATCATAACTATTATTGCACATGGGTAGACTGAAAATATTTGCTCCATTGCATGCTGCAAGACTTCACTGGCAGAATTCATTCCATAAGGCATCCTGAGGAATCTGTAGCTACCAAATGGGATACTGAATATAGTCAGAAGTGAAGATTTGCGATTAAGCAGCACTTGCCAAAATGAACTCTTTGCATCTAAGAGAGAACAAACAGTGGCATATGGCATGAGGGTTGCAATTCCCTCGACTGTATGCATAGAATGATGAGGTCTTTTTAATGCCTTGTTCAAGTCTATTGGGTCAATACATATTCTGATTTCTTCTGATTTTTTCTTATGAGCAGCTACCATGGACGATGCCCACTCAGTTGGTTCTGTGACTGGACAAATCACACCTTACTGCACCATTTTGTTTAACTGGACCTTGACTTTGTCCTGCATAGCTATTGGAACTCTTCTTGCAGGTCTGACCACTGGACCTGACCTCTGGGTCTGCTTTGTTGGTGTACACAACTGGAAGTTTGCCTAGCTTGTCATCGAAAAAATCAGCATATTCTGAGAAAACAGCATTAGTAAAGCTGGAACTGGGACATGTGTTTACATGATGTACTTCTTTGGTAACAGAAAGCAGTTTCATTTTCAAACTGTATCTGACATCTAATAATGACTGCACAGGTCTTCTGACTACATAAAATTGCAAACTGTAACTGTTCTCAGCTGAATAGCATGGAAGCATACTGAGCCTCCGGTTTGCATCTCTTCGCCTCCATAAGCAACAAGTTTCACACAATTAACCAAATTAAGTTGCTCACCAGCTCTCACTTTAGCAAATGTTTCTGCTGACATTACATTACACGTTGAACCGGTATCTACTTTGAGCTCTGTGGGTTTACCATTGATCAGGACAGTACAAAATACTTAATTCTTTGTCAACAAATCTACTGCATTAACCTTTTCACTGACCACTGATACACCATCTACATAGAAAGTAGGGTTGCAGCTATCTATATGATCAACTTGCTTTTTTGAATGACTTTTCTTAATAACTGAATGAGGTTTGCCTGATTTACAAAACCTTTTGAAATGTTTCCATTTTTTACACTTGTGACATTGCTGACCAAATGCTAAGCACTTCTCTCTTTTAGACTCATGATTGGCTCCACAATTATGAAAGTTAACAATAAGACTTGATTTGGGTTTTACTGACTCACTCTTATACTGTACTGAGCATGCCCTTTTTACAGAGCTAGTCTTGGAACTTGCTAGAAAGCTCTGGGGTCTCCCTGCCACACCCACAGGGGGGTTGCTGCTGCCATGTGCTTAGGCCTGTTTCTGATTGCCATGTGTTGCATACTGTCTATGTTTGCTCTAGGGGCTGCTGAAACCATGCTCTTATCACTTGTAAGCATACAAATGTCTTATTATGCTTAGTATACTTTTCTTTTTAAATCACTGTCACAAAGCAAAATCTTTCTCACTGCAGCACTATTAACAATGCACACAAGCCTGTCTTTTATTAAATCATCAAATCTGCACATTTTTGCTTTGTTTCTGAAGTCAGTGAGATAAGCTGCAAAGGTTTCACCTGGCTTTTGGTCTCTTGTATAAAATAAGTGCCTCTCTAATGTAACATTTGCCTGGGGATTGCACATGTCTCTAAATTTACATTTTAAGCACTCAGGATCTTCCCTTGTTTCAGCCAGTACCACAATATGATGTTTTTTTCCCATTCTCCTGCATATATTTCTGATGCCTACACAAATGAATGCTCTCTTTCAATGGCTTCTGACCTAGCTAAATTAAGCAAAATGAATGCTCTTGTACGTGCATCTTTGTCAGAAAAAGTTGCTTATATGAAGATATCATATTTCTGCTCATATACTCTCCAATTCTCTGTTATATTATGATCAAATATGAGTGAAGTTGGTCTGCAAAATGTCTCTGCCATATCAACACACAGTAATGAATATGCTTGAAATCATGTATATATATATATATATATATATATATATATATATATATATATATATATATATGCCAGAACTTTATGCCAGTACTTGTAATTGTAATTATACCCAATAGCACAACAAACTCTTTGAAATAACTGCACTTTGCCAAATAAGTCTCCGTAGCACAAGAGCACTTTGAAATCACTTTACTTTATGAAACCACTCCTTATCAGTGTGAGAAATACTTTGAAATGCCTGTACTTTGAAAATAAACTGTAAACAGCAGAAAAAGCTCAGAGTAAGAAACACTTTGAGATGAATGCCCTTTGCAAATAAACTGTACACAGCACAATAACCTTTCAAAATGGCTGTACTTTGCAAAATAACTGCACAGTGCAAGAAACACTCTGAAACGGTGTCTTTCTGTGAATAAATGTAGACAGTACAAGAAACTTTTTGAAATGTCTGTATTTTGACTGCACTTTGCAATATAGCTGTACTTTACACAGAGCAAACTCTTTGAAATAATTGCACCATAATAAAGCACACACTCTGCAAGCACTTTGCACACTCTGAGATACTTTGAACAACTCTTGTTATGCTTTGATTGCCTTCAGTCAATGTGAAATAGTAGTTTGTGCCCAAAATATGGTCTTATAGTAAAAACATGCAATCACCTTACTCTTTAAGCTTAATTTGCCCCTTTTATTGTACTCGTTATGCCCTTTTAATCTGTTATTATGCTTAGTATACTTTTCTTTTGCCCGTTTTACTTAAACATGCTCGTTATGCAAACCATAGGCACTTCTGAGCCCCTTATGAATAGTTTTGCTAGTTTTATCAAATATCATGGTTTTGAGCATTTTGTTTAATTAATACTGTGGTTTGTGCCTTTTGTTTGCTTAATAATATGTTTTTGTGCTTCTCATTTGATTAATAATGTGTTTTGTACCTTATAAATATGCTGTTTCATTTTCTTTGGCAAATAAATCATTTGTGCAGTTTTCTTTATCTTTAGCTCATTTCTGTCCCTTTTTCATTTGTCTAAGCTCCAGTTCACTCAACCTGCTTAGTTTGCCTTCACCTTCAACTCTGCACCTCATGGCTCGAAGAAGTAGCTCTTCTAATCCCAGTTCTGACACCATGTTGCTCGTCTGGTCAGGATAAAACAGACAAACATTCATGGGTTCTGTTGAAGCAGCTTTATTACACACAAACACATCACAAATGAGGCTTTGTAACTTAAACTTAAATAAACTTATAAACAGACTGACTACCACACTCATACATGTTAACAATCTGGCTGTTCTCTCAAATTGGCACCGCTGCCTGCACATGCTCAGTATTTATGTGCACATGCTACATCTGGAAATGCTTCTTAAAGGTACATACACACATTCTGATCTACAAGAGGGTGGGCACTTTGTATTCTGGTTCTATAGAATACAGTGGGATGGCCATTACATTTAAATAGTTGAAGGGGAGTGATTTCACAAAATTATAATTTTGTGCTTACTCACAACAGCCAATAAAAGGTGAAAGAGAAGAAGATATGTGTTCAAATTAACAAAGGGGCAAGCAACTAGAAAGACAGTTGAGTTTAAGAATGCAACAATGACAGTGTGGGACTGTGGGAAAAAATTCTGCGTGACTCACAAGAGACACAGTTGTGGTCTCTTTCCTAGTTTTAATATGCAATTAAAAGCAGAATGCAAGTAAAACACAGTGTGAAAAAAAAACAATATCAGGAGGCAATAGGAGGAGTATTCTGTAAAATCAGGGATGGTTGAGATGGATGGGGGGAGGAAGGATTAGGGACAAAGCTGGGAGGAACACTAGATGAGACCATGGAGAATTTGTAAACTTTTACATGGACTCACTTAAAGAGTAAATAGAGTAACAGGTCTAGCATCATGATGCACTTTACAATCAATACTAAGAATGACACTTTAATGCCTGACATTATTGACTGAATGTAAAGATCTATGATTTATGAAGGCAGGGACAAAAATAACAAGAGACATCGGTGATGATCTGTCAGCTCAGGAACAGGTAAGAGGTATGTTAGTCTGTGTGTGTGTGTGTGTGTGTGTGTGTGTGTGTGTGTGTGTGTGTGTGTGTGTGTGTGTGTGTGTGTATGTATGTATGTAAGTGTGAATGAGGGTATACCTGTACCTAAGCAATGCACTGGCTGCCAGTTATGACTACTGCAGAAAAGTGCTGATTTGCACTTGAGACATGCAAATTAGATGATAATGAAGTTTTTCTTCATTGCAGCTAATGTGTCTCTGACTCACATTTTCCTGCATTTTGGTAACAGTCCCTTTTGGCTGCAGCATTTACAGGGGCAGTGGGGTTCTATCTGAATTCCTGGTTAGGTCTCCTAAGACAGTGACTAACTGCCTTATGTTTACAGATAGTGAACCAATACTCAGCACTAATAATTCTATCTTTGAGAGGTGTAAATACCTAATTCATTTGGAGGATTCTTTCTCACCTAAACACTTGCCAATGAAGCTTTATACACATCTACTACAATCCTTTATTAGTCACACCTTTATGCTGAGGCAGTAAAAAAATCACTCCCAAAGCTTCCTAGAAGTAAGTATATTAAGTGTTAGCAAAAATCAGCTCACTAATCCACCTCATACATACCTACCATAAAGAACCACTCTGAATAAAAACATGCCATAGCTACCATTCTGAACCACAGTAGCAACAGAAATGATTTAATGATAGCTGACTGTATTGTCAGGCATCTTGACTTGTTACTCATAAAGCTGGACAAAGAAAGGGTTACAGTGAATTGTCTTTCAGGTGCCACAATTTTTGACATTAGAAGGGCTCTATGACAAAGGGTGTGAATGGACTGAGATGTAAAACCCTGAGGGACATGCAAAGAGACCTGTCAGAACTTTCCATGTATGTTAAAACTGCAGGTAAGATGTTGGTCCTGATTGGAATCCTTCCTTCACATTGAATGATGCCTAGGTACAAAGAAAAAATAATAGGTTTCAGTAACTGGTTAGATAGCTGAGGTCATTCCAGAGAGATCCAGCAAGTATCAGCATAGTACAGTACAGTTTGCCTTGCTAAGGATGTCTAGCACCTCTTGCTCCAAGGCTTCACATACTGGCTAAAACCTTGCTCCCCCTAGTGTCTTTTTTAGGCAGTGTGTAGTTGATAGACATTCCAATGTAACTAACATAGTCTTGAAATTGAATCTCATTAAGTTGGCTTTTCTCAATGCCAGAAGGCTAAGCAATAAATTACCTGAGGCACTCCTGCACTTGGAAAGCATTAATGTCGGTGTAGTTACTGAGACTTATAGGTTCATAGGTTCATAGGTTGGTACTAGGCTATCAGCCCTAGGGCCTATACAAGCCTAGCCATAACAATTCCCTGGCTATTTCTTCCCACACTATTTACTTCCCTGGACCCCTGTCTAGCAGGGCGACTGACATGATCCCCAGGGTGAATTTCCTTTCTCCCATCCAATCGTCAAGGTTCCTTTTGAAGAGGACCAAAGAGGCACTCTGCTTGACATGTATGGGCAATCTATTCCAGCGTCTGGGGAGTCTCTGGGTCAGGAACCTATCCCTCCAGCATGTTTTGTTTATTGTGATGACAAGGTTTAGATCCCTGGAGCGTGTGGCTCTGAGGGATTGGGATTTCTTTAAGTGTAGCATGCCCAACAGCTCTGGGTTTGACATGGCCTTGTATGTTAAGCAAAGATCGCCTCTGAGTAGACGATATGCAACATAGTATAGCTGGAGTTTTTTAAGGCGGTCAGCATAGGGCATCTGCTTTAGGCCTGTGATTCTTTTAGTGAGGTATTTCTGTGGCCTTTCCAGTTGTTGCAGATGTCTTGAGAGGTACATACCAAACAGGGCATTGTATTCTATAATGGGTCTAATGAAGGATGAGTACAGTGGGACAATGACCTCCTTTTTTCTGGATGAAAAGCCCTTAGTGATGAGGTGTGCCACATAGAAGGATTTCCTGACTGTTGTGGCGAAGTGGTTATCGAAGGTGAGACCACTGTCCACCTGTGTCCCTAAGTCTCTTATCAAACTTTCAGTGTTTAGTGTACTGCCACCTATATGGTAATTCACAGATACATGTTTTTTACCAAAGGGGATAACTATACATTTCTTGGCATTGAGCTTGAGCCCATGGCAGTGGCACCAAGCATCTGTTTCTGTAAGGCCCTTTTGTAGGGTATCCACATCATTTGGGGATTCAATAATGGCTCCCAGTTTGCAGTCATCTGCAAACTTTATTATCCAGAGTCCCTTAGTGTTGGCCTGTACTTTAGAGAAGTAGATGCCAAACAAGAGCGGTCCGAGCACTGAACCCTGAGGTACTCCACTTGTCACTTGTCTGGAGTTGGATTTGGAATCAGCTACTTTTACAGTGTGGGTTCTATCAGTAAGCCAGTTAGCAACCCATTGGGTGATGTAGGGATTAATGCCCAGCTTAGTAAATTTATCTATGATTCCAGAGTGGGGGATGGTGTCAGAGGCCTTGGCAAGGTCTAGATAGGCTGTGTGGACCACTTTACCCTTGTCCATGGCTCTGGAGACTGATTCAAAGAAGTCAATCAAGTTCAGGAGACAAGATCGGCTCTTCATGAACCCAAACTGGGTGGGGTCCAGTGTTTGAAGGTTGCCAATGTCTTTGTTTATAAGTTCCATGATAATGCGTTCAATGCCCTTGCAGATCAGGCTCATCAGACTGATGGGACGGTAGTTCCCAGGATCCAAGGTGGATCCCCCCCTTGTGGAGTGGGATAACTGTAGCTGTGCGGCACTCAGTGGGCACGAAACCTGAGGTGTGGCTATGATTAAACATGACGCTTAGATGAGGTGCCAGTTCATATTGTAGTTCATGTAGTACACAGCCCGGGATGTCATCTGGTCCCATGGATGCTGTATTCTTAGCTTTGGAGAGTGCGTTTTTTACCTGTGTGGCCATTATTACCGGAATTTGGCAATCTTCCGGTATTGAGATGGGCCATTTAGGGGGTGAGAGGGGGGGTGAAGTTGGCACTGAATCGATCTGCCAGGATATTGGCAATATCCTTTGGTATAAATGTAAAGTGTGCACTTCCTCCATAACTGGATTTTGTGTTTTTCATGTCTTCAGACCTGATGGCAGCTATGATGGAGGTTTTCATATTTGTCAAGGACCGTATTACTCCACTCAAATCCCTAGAGACCCACAAACTGAAGTCACTAACCTACAGATCAACATAGGATTAATGATCAGCTAACAGCTTGTTGAAGAACACTGATTTTGTCTCCTGATGATAATGAAAGACTCCTGTTCTAAATGATCTACTAGCAAAATCTCCAATTTCTGGGTGATTTTAACTACCTTTCATTAAAGTTACCCTTAGGCCAGTTGGACCAATTTAGACCAATAGGACCTTGCTCCTACAGGGATCCCTGCACTAGGTCATAATACCTTATGTAATCTCCAGGATTTGCCCGAGAGACATTACAGCAAACTGTAATATAATTCCCTACTTTTAGTCTTGCTTTTGTAGTAGCTATACGTCTCATTTGTGGAGCTGACTACACTTCCTGTTATGCATGTGTACTGCTCCCTATTCTATTATTATTAATGCTGCAGTATCACACCACTTGCATGGCTCATGGCTCACAGTGTTAGTTGCTAATGCTGTCATAGCAGTCACTTGCTGCTGCTGATTGCTGAACAGGGTTTTCAACCCACAAATTGAGGTTTGATTAATCAACTGTTTTTATGTTCATTTCAGTTACTCTCACAGCAGATAAGAGAAGGTGTAGTCTGAAGAATGACAGTGCATAAATAAGTAACTGGACTGGTATTATACAGCATGATATGAATTGAAAGGGCACATTGTGTATATGTTCCAAACTTGGCCATGAGAAAGCAGCCAAGATCTATATTAGTAAATATGCAATCATACCAGCAGAAAGAGTTAATCCTGACAAAACTGAGTCAGAAGGGCAAAATATTAAAAAAATGTAGACAGTAGAGTATTTTGGAAATGATTATTCACTGTACACCAAGCAGAAGAGAAGCACATTTATCTTAGCAATCAGTCAATGTCAAAAAGCTGGTGTAAGATTTAAACTGCTGTATCAAGCTGTCTTTAGAATATTTTTTCCTGGAATATCAGTAATTTTTTATGCTGAACAGGCTAAGGGGGGAATACAGAAGATTTCCAGCTAGGGATGAGCCATCAAACAGAAAAAGACTCTGTTTGCCATTCTTCTGATGTTAAAGCTCATAGAACCATTGCCAGTCAAATATTTTCCAACTTTCCAAAGGAAAATGCTTGTGAGACAGAAAAAAACAGGAAGAAGACCAGCAACACTGAATTAGTGAATAAAGTGAGACTGTAAGGCATTAATCATGTTTGTAAAATATGGCTTTACAAGAAAAAGTGGCTGAGAAAGACTAGATTTTTGTGAACTTGGTTAAACTTGTTGGGGGACTGACAGGCATATGCCCCACTTCATGTCATTAATGTTTGGAAGGGCACTAAAAGGGAAAAAAGAGAAGATAAGAGAAAGATAAGAGGAAAAAGTAACTGTAAGTAAATCATTTTTTGTTCTTAACAATATCTGTATAAAACATTTGTGATATAAGTTGGATGCTATATAGTAAAGTATTTTTAGTGTTGATGTGATAAAGATACAAAAGTAAGCAGGTGCTTTTTCTCTGTCTCTCTTTTAGATTTAAGAAATGCAGGCATTACAATGTAAAAAGAAAAACAAAGGCTGGACAAAAGAGCATTTAAGTCAATAGGTTGTAATCTGGGCTGTTGGGGTGGGGGATGAGGTTTAAATGTGCACTGATTATAGAATTGAATGTTTTCTTTTATGTTTGCATGGGTGAATGTCTGGATTAATGCCATTGGCTTAATCTAATGACAATTTGTTTTCATGAATGCAAGTAGATTAAAACATAAGAGACATCAATGTAATAATAGTTGTCTTTCAAATAAACTTTCAGTAGCAATTGAGAAGTCTGGAGCTGAGGGCAACTGTACATTTTGTTCTTGTGTTTCCATGGAAACACCCTGATTAAAGGCAAAGACAATAAATGAAGTGGTCTGGGCATTATTTACTGACAGAAACATAACATTAAATGGTAGAAGGGCAAGCAGTTCAGTTAAAAATAAAGTTTGAAATTTGTAAGTGAATAATCATTTTTGGTAACTAAATACTTTAATGCATTTACCAGAACAGTGTATAAATTAGCTTTATTTAAAATAGCCAGTGCACTTTTTCTTAAGGATAAAAGTTAATGTTTTTTTAAAACATACAAGTTGTTTATCACATCATGGAGGAGAAAAAAAAGGCAAGAATAAACAGCAATCAGTGTGACTAGCAGAACAGGTTGTAATATGTGTTTTAGCATGGGCAACCTTAATTTTAAGTTAATTATTGCCTGTAGATGCAGTTGTTGATTTGGGACAATTGTTCCTATCAGTTGGGTTAAACTTATTATTTGAAGATGCAAATAGTTTTGTGTGCTTGTTTTAAGTTAGTATGTTATGTGGTTGTTCTTGGGGTGTGCTTGTTTTTTTGTTTGAGGGTTTTTGTTAAAATAAGAAGAGTGGTAAAATGTAAAGTGGAGGTGGCAAACACAACTGTATAAAAAGATCAACCTGCCAAACATTGGTGGGTGCATGTAACACAAACTCAGAAAATAGGCATTAAAAAAAGCTGTCATGTATAATAGATGGGAATAATAACTTCTTACCATAATGGCTACACTAAAAACATTATTTTGGAATCTGAATGGCCTCACAGATATAGACAAAAAGGCAAGTGTATTGAATTATATCTAAAAATGCAGAGTGTAAAATAGCAATGTTACAGGAGATACATTTGGAAAGCATAGTGCAAACAGCAATGTTACAGGAGACACATTTGGAAAGAAGTGAGCATCTGAATTTGCTAAAGAAAGGATTTCATGATGGATATATAGTAGAATATCTGGGATATAGGAAAAGGAGCGTAGTTATACTAATTGTTAGAGGAGCTCCAATAGTGATAGAAGAGGGAGAAATATAGTAATGGTAGATTTCTGGTAGTAAGAGGCTACTGGCAAGGGAGGAGTATCATGTTAGCATATATTTATCTTCCATCTAAAACTGATATTATTGATTTTAAAAAAATTGGGAGGAATAAACAGCTTTCTGCAGAGGATATTACCTATAGGTGGGGAATGGAACTTGATTTGCAACAAAATCAAGAAAAAAACACAAATGGAAATATTTATGTAATACCTGGGTATGCCAAGGTTAGAACTAGATGAGGCTCAACAACTAACAGTTAAGATAGGAGGAGATGAGATAAAAACAGTGATATATAATCAGCCTGCAGGAAAATCTCCTGGAATAGATGGAATTCCTATGGAGATTTGGAAGCTAGGAGGGCCAAAAGTGATAAATATCTAGAAGGTTTTGTTTAACAATATTTTAAAAGTAGAGGAAGTGCCAACATCCCAGAAGAAAGATATGATAGCTGTAATACATAAATATGGTAAGGACCCATCAGATGCAGCTTCATACAGACCCATTTCAATTTTAAATCATGATTATAAAGTATTTATGTCTATAATAGCTAAACATATGGCAAAGGTATTGATAGATATGGATTAATATGGTTTTGTGGTGGGGAGGCAAATATTTGGCAACATTAATAGAATGATGATGATCCAGTTGGAAACAGAATATAAGAAATTACCAGTGCTGTTGATGGGTCTTGATGCAGAGAATGGATTCAACAGAGTAAGGGCAATGGAAGTATTTGAATTCCCTGATACAATAATAAGGAGGATATATGAGGGACCAGAGGCAAAAATGAAAGTAAGAAGGTTACTCCCTGATAAGTTGTGCCTGAACAGAGGAACCAGGTGGGGTGTGGGGGTGGTTCTCTTTCCCTTTGGTTATCTGCAGTATATTTAGAGCCATTGACAAAGAAAATAAGAGACTCAGAAATTCAAGGATATAATTAGTGTGGTAATCAAGAAAAGTTGGCTTTATGTGCAGACAACATTATTTTGTAGGTGATAAAACCAGAAAAGGACATCTCAGTGTTGTGGAATATTCTGAGACAGTTTCAAGTCTTTTTAGAATATACAATTAATAAGGACAAAACAAAGGTTATGGCTGTAAACCATGTACCCACATGTGAATTGATTCAGCAATAGCCATATTTATGGGGACATGATAAAATGAAGTGTTTAGGAGTATGGGTTAAAAAGGATTCTGTTGGGGCAGCTAAGGATATATGGGAAGAGACTAAACAAAAGATAGTATAAAATTGAGAAACTGGAAGCTCTTTTTATGGATGTGGATAGCATGATACATGCAGTGAAATTTTTTTAGTTCCTTTAGTTTTATATACAGGTCAGGCATATTTTTATCAACCAGGGGAGAAAATGTGGAGAGTAATTAATAAAGAATTGAAGGATTTTATCTGTGAGAGTAAGAGGGTACGGGTCAAATGGAATAAGCTGATACAATAGGACAAGATGGTTTAGGATTACCTGATTTGAATGAATATAACTCCATAGTTAAGGCTCATATACATAACACAAGCAGAAATCTACAATTCAGTGTGGAAAGGGATGCTGATGGTGATGATAATGATGATGAAGCAGGAGGGAAATTCAAGAAATAAGGAGAGAGTATGATTTTGAGTGCAGATCCTTAAGGAGAAGAATAACAACAGGATTACAGAATATTATATTCACAAAGTAGTGGAATGTATTCTATGAACTAAGCCAGCATAAGAATGGAGAATGGACATTTTGCTGATAGGGGTGACTGCACTTAGGGGTACAGAGAATAGGCAATAGGAGGCTAGAATTTACTAGATAAAATAGGTAAAGATCCAAGGTATTGAGAGCAAATAACTAGAGACGGAAGATAAAAGAATGGGAAGAGGCCAAGAAGACATTTGGATTGCAGGCTAGAGTCTGCCTTCACGATCAGGGACTGACATTAGAGTATAGGGAAAGAGAAAGGGATAGGGGAATCCTAAGTGAAAGACCTTCTCTGGTAGATTTTCTAGTTGCATCTAGAACAGAAGCTGCTATTAAAAATAGTAAGGCATATAAAATGTTACATAATAACTATAGGAATCAATCACAGGAAGTTAGAAAATATTGAAAAGAGTGATTGGATAAGCAATTCACAAGGAAACAATGGAGAGGACATATGTATTGCTCCCAAGTATGCAACAATGTCTAGAAGATTTAGGATTTTTGCTTGGAAGTGTTTGCATTTTCCTTAGGTACACTGGAAATGATGGAAGTGTGATGGGGAAGAAAGAGGTAACTGGTGACATATGTTTTGTGAGTGTAATGAGTTGGCAGACTTTAAAAATTCCCCTCAGAGTACTCTGTCAGAAATATTTGGTGATCAAATGGATGTAACTAAGGAAATTCTTTTTGAGCTGAGATACAGGATCTGAACTGGCTAGACATAGTAAGGCCTTGTTACGTTTCATTCTATGGTTGCCGAAAAGTAATCACTAGAAAATGGAAACCAAAGTCTAAGTCAACTGTAGAGAATATTGTAACTGAGATAAAAGAACTGGAAGTGGGATCTTTAGTAGGGTATGAGCAAGTTACATAGAAAAAATGGAAATTGTGGGAACAATATATGCAAAATAATGTTTTGCAGGAGGAGTGAAGATTAAGGGAAGGCAGGAATTGATCAGCTTATGTAATGTTGGATTGACGATAATTAAATAATATATATGTGATGTATAAAGTTTGGAATTGTAAATATGTTAACATAGTTTGTTTTCTTTTATATAAATATATGTTTGACCATGTTGTAAGTGATAACTCAATAAAGGTGTTAAAAAATTAATACAGGGAGCGTGGCCAAGATGGCTAACTTAGAGCAGCAACTGATAAAAGTTATGTAACTTAAAACTTTCTCTGACATAAAATATAATCAAAAAATTAAAATTTGGAGTTACTTGTTAGCTAGTTCTATTCACTAATAGTCAGAGAAAAGATTTATATCTTCAAGTTTTCAAAAGCTGCAATTCTCCTGTCAGAATTTCAACCGCTTGGTTAAGAGAGAAGATACTTCAACATGAGTCAATCAAGAAATAGTACTCAGGATTCTTGTGTTAAAAAAGACATACAGTCATTAATATCTAATATGCAGAATATATTACTTAAAACAAAGTGCTTACCAAACTCAAAGGTTTCAAAGAAGAGACTGGAAAGAAAATGGAACATTTAGAAACAAAGTGCACAAATCAGCATTATGGAAGATGCTTTAAATGATTGTGAAAGGAGAATAACTGAAGGTGTGTCTCAGACTGAATTTCTTTTAAAAACAAAATAACTGTCTCTTAAAAAAGCTGATGATCTAGAAAATAGACTGAAATAGACAGAAAATAGATGAAATAGCATTACCTGAAAAGTATGAGGGTGGCAATATAATATGCTTCTTAATAACCTGGGTACATAAAAATTAAATCTACTTGAAACTTTATCTTTTGGAATTGAAAATGCACTTAGATCCCTGAGAGCACCTTCAAACAAGGAAAACTCACCCCATGTTCAATTATAGTTAAGTTTATGTCTAGCTTAGAAAAAAAATCAAATATTAAAAACAGGATTGACCAGCACTCCTATCAAGGTGAACTTATAGTCAGATTTGACAATGATTATTACAATAAGGTAATGAGTAAAAGAAAATCCTGTCTACCACTGATCAAGGAACTTAAGAAGAACAATATTAAAGCCAGTTTGGTGTTTCCTGCAAAGATCAAATTATTTCTTTCTGAAGGGACCAAAATATTTGACATGCTGTAGGAGCCATCTACTTTTGTTAACAACACTAAAATCCTTAATGATACTAAAGAAAGGGAGTGGACCAGTATATTCCTCAAGATACAGAGTGAACTGAGTTCCTGGAAAGCTGCTTCTAATTTTAAAAACTTAAAAACAAGTGACTTTTATTCTTGCATTGCAGGACTTTTATTTTTTGAAACAATAGATTTGCCCTTTAAGTAAAAGGTTTGTACTGGACTTTAAGCTTCAAAACATATGTAAGTGTGCATTTATATTTTAAGCTAGTTTTTATGATGAGGAATATAAATGGTTAGTTTTACTGTTTTACTATAGTTACAGTGAACAACTTAATACAATTCATTTAATTAAACTTATAAGTGTATTTCTAAATGTTAAACAAATACTTCATGTAACAGAATGTCATTAATTTATAAGTAATAGATTTGGTAACTTTAAGAGTTTGCTTGGTATGTGCATTTCTGGGTTAACTGAATGTCAAATCTAAGTAATATACTAATTAGAAATGTTAAAGTGTGATGCTTTTGTTTTCTTTGTTCCTGTGTAACAGATTCATTTCACAGGTCATTTATGAAACAAGTAACAGTTGAAGAAAGCTTGTGAACAAAATAATGTTCTAGTTGTCAGAATGTTGACTTCTTGCTTGCCTTGCTTCCCAACCTTAGCTGTTCTGAAGAAAATCTAGGTCAAATTTCTTCACTGATGTCTGTGAAAAGAAAGGAACTTTTTTTTTTTTTCAAGTATATATCTGAGAAATCTACTCAAAATAATATATTTCTTTTCTTTTCTTAGAAGTGAAGAATTGATCAAGTAAAAGCTATGGTAATGTTTTATAATGAGCTATTTTTGACATAATTTGCTTGCTGAATGTTAATAGCTTATTTTATAGAGTTATTAACTCTCACTGTACATATTAATGGAAAGAAGTAACATTAGATGTTTGTTACTGATTAGAACAGCTTAAAATAACCAGGAAGAATGAGAAACTTACAGAGGAAATTAGCAGCTGCTGTGTGCTTTGTGTTGTCATGTTCACAAGCTGTAATTAAATTTTGATATCCGCATGTGAAGCTTAGATCATAACAGTGGTTCACAATGGCTGAAAACACACATTCAAATTAAACAGACAGGAATTATTTCATATATATAGTCAAGACTGCTTGTAATACTAGAATTAATAAGAAGAGTAAACATTTTATGAATAATGTGAAAAATGCACAAGGAATGAAATATCCAATATGTAAGATTAATAAAAGAGCAGTATCAGTAAGTTAAGAAATATGAGTCTAAGTTGAATCATCGAAAGTCATGATCATCAAATTTCTGATGATCGAATGAACACTACCCATCTTCAGCGAATGTGTGAGATGGGGAGAGTAACTAGTTGGCCAACATTTCCTCATCACACATACTGCAGTATTTCAAACTCTCCCAGGTGGGGTGGCTATGCACCCCACACCCCCAACTCTATATACCATCTCTGAGATTGCACTACAGTGAGGAAAATGGCAGGTAGTTGGTTAACATCAGGAAATGTGTCTTTTCCCCACTGTAGTGCAATTTTGGGGTTGATATATATATATATATATAGTTAGGGAGTGTGGGGGTGCAGCCCCCCACATTGGGGGGTGTGGAGTGTGCAGTCCTCCACCTGGGTGGGTTTAAAATAGTGTGGTGTGTGAGTCTGTGTGTGTGTGATGGGGAAATGTTGGCCAACTAGTTACTTTCCTGGTCTCACACATTCACTGAAGTGAAAGTTTGATGAATGAACATTTGCTGTTTTGTGTTCAATCATCAGCGGTTCGATGAAAGTAACCTTCAATGATTAAACATAGACCCAAGAAATATTTACTCATAATATAATCTTTAATAGAGTGATGAAATAGTTCTTTGATAGGAGATTTTAGAAATACAAGTTATGTAGAATAAGGTAGAATATTAGTGGGAAAGTAAGACACAAATATATAGCTAAATAACAAACTGCTTATAAGAAAGATGCATATTGCATATACCTGCGTATGGCATAAATGTGAATGTGTAAGATCTCATACAATTTACATAGAAAATCATATAAAATATTTGAAAATAACCTGAAAGCTGAGATTTTAAGCTCAGTCATGTGAACTTTGAAGATTTTTACATATTGTATTTTATTAGATTCACTAAGATTACCTGAAATAACTCATTTCATAAGTCATAGCTGCAATTTGAAAGTTATATTGCTGAATCAGAGTACATCCATTTTGACAGAAAGAAAAGTAGATTTTTCAATGTGTTTGAACACGGGAAGGGAGAATGTGATTTGATTTAAGCATATTGTAACTTTTGAATACGATATAGACTGCAAATATTTTTGACTTCATCAATATAACAAGGCATTATCTTTGAACTCAGCACTGTACATCATTTTATTAAGTAGTTTAGTAAGCTAAAGGATTTTTAAATATTTTGATATTTATCATATGAGTGTTACACAATTTCGAGATGTAGACGCTTGTACTTCTAAAATTAATTCAGAACTTTTGTTATAACTATAAAATATTTGCATATCTTTTAGCATAATGAATATATATGTGCATTGTGTGTGATAAGATTACCTGTCACCTGTAAGTTTATGGATATCTTTATCTCTTCAGGTCTCACTTTGTTTTACTTATTTATTTAGAGATTTAGTCATAATAGTGTTGAATGAGTGAATAATTTAGGAATATTTAATGTATAATATACTACCATTGTATAAATAGGTATATAGTACACTGTTGGATTATTTAATATTTGTGATTAATAGAAGAAGATTATTAATCTTTTATGTAATAATGGGAATAGTTTTAAATGGCAAAATATATAATTAAATTAATAGTATGTTATTATTTTTGACATATATACTATTATACATACAGTTATAGTTGTAGACTTGTCTTTGTTTTTATTTATGAGTTTTAGTAGTTTATTTTGTAGAAAGTAAGCTTTCAAAAATGAGGAATGTTAAGACAGTGTTCGAGGAATGCATTAGAGTCTTATATATAATTAAATTAATATGGTGGATAAACATGTCATATTATTTTTTAAAATAAATGTTTTTAAATACACAGTATGGATAATTTTAATCTATTATATATTAATGTAAATGTATTAAATAATGGTAACAAAAGGAAATCATGAATGAGATATCTAAAATTAAATAGAGGAGGCATTATATTCTTGCAAGAGACTCACTTGATAGATGAAGATATGCAACATTTAAATAACGTAGGTTATGAAATGTTATCATCTGCTTATTTTAACAAAAAGAGGACAGGAACTGCTATACTTTGGAGAAAATCTACTGTAATGCCTAAGGTCATGGAATCCATTAATGATCCCAAATGAATGTATAAATTTGCAATAATTAAATGTAATCCAAACTTTATACACTAGCTAATTTTTACTGGATCCCTGGAATAGTGGAAGAGTGGCTAAAGATAATTAAAACTTACTGCAAAGTCATTGGAAGGGTAGTTTAATTTTAGCAGGGGTTTCTAACTCCATAGCTAGCATACAAGATACAAGTGAACAGCAGAAAGCTAAAATATTGGCATCAGCTAAAGCACTAAACAGATAGATTAATAATAATAATTTAGTTGATTTACTAGTAAAAGCAGAAGATAAGTCATTGTTCTTCACTCATTATTTTTATGTACATGACACGCAAACTAGAACTGATAGGATTTATGCCTCTATAGATTTACTTAATAAAGTAAATTATTTTAAAACTATTTCTTGTCATTTATCTGATCATAATGCACTAAGTATTAATATGTCAATGGATATAAGGACATTTCAGATTATTTATAGAATCTCAGTATATATGATGAAATTAAAAGAGTTTAAGAGTTACCTTAAGGAACAAAATGAGTATTTTTTACCTTTGAATGATAATGGTCATGTTAGTAATGTCATACTATGGAACTCCTTAAAATTGCATATTAAAGATAGAATGGGAATATGGGCTAGTAATAAAATGAAAAAAATGAGATAAAAAGTTGTTAGAGATACAAGATGAAATACACAAAGTGAGGTTTAAGCTACAAACAAAGAAATGACATAATGCTGAAGTCATTAAAAAACTAATGACAAAATATCAAACAGTTTTAATGCATAAAATGGAGATAGCTTTAGACAAAATAAAATTGCACAGTTATGCAATGACTTAAAAAAAAACCTACATATATTAGTTAATAGAAGTAAGATGTCAAGCAAATAGGCATAAATCAATAATATCCAAAATCCTCACACTAATTATTACTATTATTTCAGACATAGAGGAAATGCTTAATATGTTTATAAAATTCCATGAAGATCTTAAAGATAACAATAATAATCCTGATGATTACAAAACGAACATGTATTTAACAAAAAATGTTACTAATAAACTTAATAATCAACAAATATCTCTGTTGAATAAGCTTAAGAAATATGTTTTTTAAAACTCCATTAATATCAAAATGGAAATTGTTGTGCTTTCCACTTTCACACACCTCTAGATTTAAGAAAACTCTGAACAACATTAAAATGATTTTACTAAGAAAGAATGGATTATTATTATTATGGTCTGATTGCTTTGAAAAAGGAGACGCTAAGTCATCAGTGTATTTAATAAAAGAATATATGTTGGATGATTTTGTTAACCAGTTAATTTTACCCATCAGTAAGAAATTAAATGAATTTGTAAATAATATGAGTGAAGAGGAACATAATACTATTCCCCCATTATATGTGTATATATATATATATATATATATATATATATATATATATATATATATATATATATATATATATATATATATATATATATATATATAAAAAATTCAAAGCAGATTGACCTACAAAGGAAGCTTGTCCAAGTTATAAAAGTTACTTATCAATAGTTATAGTAATAATAATAATAATAATAATAATAATAATAATAACCGTAACAATGACAATAATAATAATAATAATAATAATAATAATAATAATAATAACAATAATAATGATGATGATAAATTTGATGCAAAATTCTGGAACTTTTTTAGAAAGTAGTAGACTGAGCAACTCAATAGATGGTAAGAATAAAACTTTGTTACTTAAATCAGTTAGTCTAACATCTTCAAGGTTATACTGGAATGTTTTATGTGTAAATATATACATAGAACATTTGTTACCTCCTATAAAATCTCTAGATTTAGTAAAAGGACTTCTTTAGTTTGTTGGAGATAAAGACAGAAAAGCTGATTGGACACATGTTTACGGATTGTGAAAAATTAAATGTATATTGGGAAGAGAACAGTTTGTTTTTAAGGGGTTAGGGTCTGGCAAGTGTTTTTTAACTGGCTTAATAATACTAATGAATATTCTACTTCCTGTATGGGTAAAAAACAAACAACAAAAATGTTTTGGGCTCTCTTAGCAGTTGCTAGAAAAGTTATTTCAACAAATTGGAAATCGAGCTCAGTTCTATGTTTTTAAATTTAACAGCAATACTATGGAAAACTGAAAAAGAAGTGATCAGTATAGGATCTATAAATCATAATAAGACTTTTAGTGGTTAGAATAACCTTGAAATGTTGCTGTTTGAAATACCAAGACTCTTAATGTGTTAATTGGATAAGATTACCTTGAAGATTCAATGTATTTCTATCATTGTATAACAATATATGATGTTGATTTTTTTCCTTTCTGTGCATATATTGTAACTATGTTAAATGAATAAAAATGTTCTTATAAAAAAATGAATGCATTCTGTTCCTTCCAGTTTCCCTGGCATAGCAGAAAATCTAAGTTTTTTTCTCTGTGTGCTCGGTCCTCTACCTTTTGAAACAGGTCTTCTTTAGCATTCCCAAATCAGCCAGCCTTTTCTTCATTTCGGTCTTTGATTTTTGCAGTTTTATTAGTTCATCTGATTAGCTGTTTAAAGCTTCTTCCATTTTTTTATCCTTTTGTTACTTGAGTTAATATATGCCTTCAATGTTTCATTTGTTTTAATCAGCTCTGAGCACATTTGACTTATGTATTCCTCTAAACTACTGGAAGACATCACTTGTTCCAGATCTAGAGCTTGAACTGCCTTTCATTGAACAGCTGTGGGATTCTTCCCAGTCAGTATTTTTCTCCACCTTTTCTAGTTGCTTTTCTTTCAGGCTCTCTACGTTTCTTCTTTGCTGGCATCCAGGCAATGTACTTACTAGGCAGTAAACTAATTTTACTAAAACAGGCAGAAATACTGTCCCTTGTCTATCAGTTTCTTTTTTTCATACTGGGAGAGCTGAAAGTAAGCTGTTGATCAGTTTGCAGCTATCTTGGAAAGCCCTTGCAGATCTGCACCTTAAACTCTTTAACATAAGTTTAACTACTGGTTTCATTCTTTATGAATAAAAATGTGTGCTCACGATGGCCTCCATAAGGGTCTTTACAACTGACTTAGAGAATTACAATCTATTAGTCTTACAAGACTCATCTGCAAAGCCATGGAACATATTATAACTGACTTCATAAACAATGATATCTAGAATATTATTCAGCTTGATCCCTCAAAAGTTTGGCTTTATGAAGGGCAGATTCTGCCCACTGAATCTGTTAAGCATATTTGAAAAGGATATGGGGGCTGTAGATTGTGACCATGTGTTACAGAGTGTGTACCTTGACCTGTTGAAAAAAGGCGAAATAAAACTGATAAGAGCCGGCAACTTGTAAAGGACTAATTTAATAAGTGCTTTCGGTGGAGCAAATACTTCACCTTCTTCAGATACAAACAAACCAATTAACGACGTATATATACGTTTACAAAAAGTTAATCAATTAGTTAATAGAGTTCAATTACAGTCGTTATGACAATATAAAAAAACAGTATACATAAAAAGAAATATCATTCCACCTCCTAAAACTCCATAATATATACTTAATCAAAAAAAAAAAATACTATTAAAATACTTTAAAAACCAAAAGCAGCAGCTCTAAAGAAATTAAGCTAAACTAGTGAAAAACAAAAGAACATAAAACAAAACAGGACTCACCTAGGTCCTACACAACATTTAATTATTTTAAGTAATGTTAAATTGTCCATAGTTTGTGTACGTATGTGTGTTATTCTATAACTTGTTGTATTTTATCGCCTCAAGGCTAACAGTTTAAGAACACATTTAATGGACAACTGTTCATTGAGACCAGGGAATACATATGCGGCTGTCCTTATCTGCCACATTAACTCGTCAATCTCCAACAAAAGTTGCCAAGGGCCACCCTTTGGGTCATTTAGTCTGCAATGTAAAATGACAAATTTAAAGAGATGGTCCGGGTGTTCTAATACATGTTTCGCTAATGCGTTGTTCGTGTCCCTTTTACTAATGGCGTAACTATGCTCATAAATACGCTGTTTAATCTTTCTTTCTGTTTCGCCTATGTAAAAGGTAGTACACTGGTCACATACAGCAGTGTATACAACTCCTTTGGACTCACAATTAAATCTACCCCTAATGTCATAAAGTTTGTCATTAATCACCACTTCTTTTTTTTTTTTTTTTTTTTTTTTTACTAAAATTATTTTACATTGCATACATGCCCCACACTTAAACATTCCTTGAGGGCCGTTAATTTGTGGTTTCTTCTGTTCTGAACTCTAATGTACCAGCTTCTTCTCCTACCAGTTCGGTTGGGAACACTACAGGCTCAGGAGTTCCACAATTGAACCGGAGGGATTTAACAAACAATGTGGTAGCAGTACAGGACAGTGTTTATCCTTCTATGGCTACTTTTCTGAGGAATAATAACTTTTTTGCTTCAGAAAACAACGTGGATTCTAATCAGAACAATGAACCTCCGGTGAGTCCCTTATCTTCTTTTATCAACGATTTTGATTACAAACTATATAGATGTAGTAAATTGCAACTTGAGGTTGCATACCTACAGGAATGTACAGAGAAACAAATAATATCTAAAGGTTTACGCCAATGGCGCTTTCCAATGGGACTGATAGAAGATTCTATATTTCATTATTTGATAGGCAAGGTTTCGAATTTTTGGGGCCTTAATTAATTTCTATAATTCTGAAATTCGCGATTTAAAGGCAGAATTGGAGTTATTAGAACATCAAATTTTAAATCATAATGAATTTATGAGGTTTAAATATGACTATGCCCGTATTTTTACGAGCATTGAGGCAACTATGGCCAAGTTATTAACTGTTAAAAAGAAAAAAATAACACACGATCTCCATGACTATGCCAACAAAAAAGCATACCCGAGACCTCCAGCCTGCAACTTTTCTATGTTAAATGCCTCAAACCGACCCTTTGGGGTGGACAGTGACAATGAACGTTTAGAAAGGGATAATGATACCAATGAGCCACCAGTACAATCGTTGAGACGTAGTGAGCGGCTCAACAATAATAATGCTCTTAGGAACAACAACCCAGTCCACCCTAATAATCATCACGGGGACTTTAACAATAATAACAACAATAACAATAGTAATGGGGATGAGGAAGCGGCATTAAATCAACAGGGTTTTCACAGAAACCCCAACGGGCAACAGAACAGCCGTCAGGCGAACAAAAAACAACCCCTACCACGGAACAGGAGAAGGCAGCGGAGGAGATAGTGATTGAACTTAACCATTAACTTGTCCCCTCAATTCATAAGAGTGTTGAGGGTGATTTTACTATATATAATTACACAGAGTTGGACATTTCACAAGAATGGATTAACTTTTTTTCAAAAGGTCTAACTTTTGTTCCTAGTAGAAAAATGGACTTGGTTAAAACGGTTATAGATTTAAAAATCTTTGTTCGTAAGTTAAATTTGAATGTGCTACTAGGTGACAATTCACTTTTGGTTAATTCAAAAAGAGTTTTTAGTGCCTTCTATCCACCCTTACATCCTAATTTGAGTTTATTTGAAAGAATTTGTGAAGTAGATTTAAGAGCGACACACAAAGCCAAGAATAACTACGTTAACAGCCATATTAATACTAGGCCATTTGAGTACGAATTTATTCATCTACTAAACACATGTGATATACGTGCAATGAAACCTGACAAGGGTGGGGGACTGGTCCTTATGGATCATAAAACATACGTTGATTGTATGAGAAAACATTTAGAAACTGACATTTATAAGAAAATTTCAATCAATGAGCTTAATATGGCTTACAGGAAAATCAAAAATACTTTAGAGGATTTGTTTTTGGAGTCAAACATTGACGTCGATTTACATCAATATTTATTAATGTTAGCTCCAAAGGTACCAGCCTTTTTCGGCATTCCTAAATTACATAAGTCAATTGCCAACCCACCTTTTAGACCCATTGTTGATGGACGAGGGTCGGTTACATATGCATGCGCCAAACATGTGGATAATTTGTTGAAGCCTTTTATTGAAAATGAACCACAAATTTGTAAGGATTCATGGGCTTTTTTACAAAGCATCAACAACTTAGAGTACCAAACTGAATCATGCTTTGTGACAATAGATGTAAAAGACCTTTACACTGTTATACCTCAGAACTTAGGTATTGAGTGGATTAGGGACTTTTTGTTGATCAGAAAGGTCCCAGAGGACACCATTTATCTTATAGAAACTTTGTTAGAATTGGTTTTGTCTAACAACTTTTTGGCCTTTGAGGATGACTTTTTCTTGCAGAGGTCCGGTGTAGCCATGGGCTATCCATGTGGGGGTAGTTTCGCTAATGTTATCATGGCACACTGGGAGAACACACTACTTTTTACCCATCCAATGTTTAAAGAGCATGTCACCTTGTACACTAGGTACCAGGATGACATGTTCATCATTTGGAAAGGTCCAAAAACTTTGGTCCCCTCTTTTACAGCAAGTATTACTAAGTTGACAGAATTTTTACAGTTTACTTATCAAGTGGACGAAAATTGTATTAATTTTCTTGATATTTTACTTATGAAAGATAGGATGAACCTTAAGTATAAAAGTAAGATATTTAGGAAACCTACGTACTCCAATGCCTTCCTACATTACAGTAGTTGCCACCCTTTTCATCATAAAAAGGCGGTTATAAAAGGCCAGATGATGAGTTTGAAGAAGAATGTCAAAACTTAGAGAAAATGTTTGTCAACAGGGGTTACCCCATTAACCTTATTACACAGATTAAGGATGAAGTGACAATGAAATGACATATGGGGCATTTTAAACCATTATTAGGTGCACCGATTTTAAATGTGGTCCCATTGGATGTAGAACAGGGCGACAGTTTTTCTTCCATTAGTAATAAAATTTACAAGACTAGTTTCTTGTTTACTTTTTCCATCGATTATGAATTTATTAGGCATATTTTGAATAAAAATTGGAGAGTTATTATGGAAGATCCAACCCTCTGTAATAAGTTAGGTTTGCAACCCAAGATTACGTATAGAAGAAATTTTAATCTTAAGGCATTATTAGAAAAAAATAAGAAACCACAAATTAACGGCCCTCGAGGAATGTTTAAGTGTGGGGCATGTGTGCAATGTAAACTAATTTTAGTAAAAAAAGAAGTGGTGATTAATGACAAACTTTATGACATTAGGGGTAGATTTAATTGTGAGTCCAAAGGGGTTGTATACGCTGCTGTATGTGACCAGTGTACTGCCTTTTACATAGGCAAAACAGAAAGAAAGATTAAACAGCATATTTATGAGCATAGTTACGCCATTAGTAAAAGGGACACGAACAATGCCCTAGAGAAACATGTATTAGAACACCCGGACCATCTCTTTAAATTTGTCATTTTACATTGCAAACTAAATGACCCAAAGGGTGGCCCTTGGCAACTTTTGTTGGAGATTGATGAGTTAATGTGGCAGATAAGGACAGCCGCATATGTATTCCCTGGTCTCAATGAACAGTTGTCCATTAAATGTGTTCTTAAACTGTTAGCCTTGAGGCGATCAAATACAACAAGTTATAGAATAACACACATACGTGCACAAACTATGGACAATTTAACATTACTTAAAATAATTAAATGTTGTGTAGAACCTAGGTGAGTCCTGTTTTGTTTTATGTTCTTTTGTTTTTCACCAGTTTAGCTTAATTTCTTTAGAGCTGCTGCTTTTGGTTTTTAAAGTATTTTAATAGTATTTTGGATTTTTGATTAAGTATATATTATGGAGTTTTAGGAGGTGGAATGATATTTCTTTTTTGGAGTCGTGATTAAAGCCAAAGGTTATATTTGCTTTCCCTTTCTTTTTGCCTGTGTGAGTTTATATAAGTTATCATTTTCCGATAACCCCTCTGTTGTAAACAGCCCTTAAGTGTAGCTAGTTCTTTATCATAATGCTAATCTAGTCCTTGCCCAATGGGAGAAAAACCACATATTGAGTAATGATGAATATTATGGAATGGAAATTTGAACATGTTACAGAAATTTGTGAGTTTTCACAACATTCTTTAGGTTCACTTTAAAAGCCTCCCTTGACTCCATAGATTTTTGGATGTAAACTTAAAACAGAGTGTAGATGGTTTCACATCAAAACTATACAAGAAAGAATGTTGGAAGAACAGCAACATAGGTGATATCTGTAATGTTGTACAGAATAACTGGAACATTCTGACTAGTGATGAAGGGCTGTCTGAGGGATTTGTTATGCAAAAAAGGCTAAGTTGTCAAAAAACAGTGTGGCAAACAACGACGACGGGCACATTCCTGTGTGGTGCAAAAAAGCTGGCCACATTTAATAAGAAGACTAACTTTGAGCATCGCTTTGTTTTTATGTATACTGTTTTTTTTATATTGTCATAACGACTGTAATTGAACTCTATTAACTAATTGATTAACTTTTTGTGAACGTATATATACGTCGTTAATTGGTTTGTTTGTATCTGAAGAAGGTGAAGTATTTGCTCCACCGAAAGCGCTAATAAATTAGTCCTTTACAAGTTGCCGGTTCTTATCGGTTTTATTTCGCCTTTTTTTCAACAGTTTTAGTGTTTCTTTGTTGTGGTTTTTTGTGTATCTTGACCTGCCTGAGGACTTCATCTCCATTTCCAATTCTGGCATTATTCAGAATCTAAATGCTTTAAAAATCATCCCTTATGTGGTAACACAGCTAGCAAATGGGCTGAAATACAGAACCCACACAGCACAAACGGCAGGTACCTTAGAAAGTATGAAAATGACCAGTGGTATCCCTCATATCTCTATATTGCAACCTCTCCTTTTTGGCATTTTGTTCTCAGACAGAACCAAGACCTCTGGCTAACAAAGTTCACTGATGATCGCAAACTAGAGTTGTTGTTAAGTCACCCTATGGTACCCAAACCCTCTAAAATGAACTCTTCCTAGTAAACTCTTGATGTGCTAAAATGGGCTCAGTCAAAGTACTTAAACGTTTAGTATCATCACTTTAGGTAAACAACCCATCCTGTCATCACACTGTATTGGTAAAACCACACTACAAAACAAAAATATAGTCATGGACATAGGAACCTGAGTTGATAATTTCCTCTCTTTTGGCCATCAAGTGACACCAGTTGTCAGGAAATCATTCTGTTTAGCACAACTAATTCCCAAAGGTATATCTTTGAGATCTCAAAGTGGTAATCACTCCTTTATACTCAGTATTAATCACACCAGTTATCAAGTACAATGCCACCTTCGGGGTGTATTTCACTAAACATATCAAACAATTAGAAAGGACCCCAAAGGTTTCTAACCAAAATGATCACAGGCCTAAAATTCTTTAGCTATCAGAGGCTGGAAACTCTGTTCTTTTATTCATTTGGGAGATATCTCTATCACTTGCTGCACATTTAGAGACCCAGTTGTTCTGAACCTCCTGTATCTCTGCAAGTAAAATGGCTTCACTAATGCTAAAAATAGGGACCTAAATTTTCACCATCAGATAAATAAAACATGGTAGAGGGACAGGTTTATAACCCAGCACCTCCCAAATCTCTGTAATAAATGTATTTTGCATGTTAAGCAGTGTGACTCATTATTTTTCTTTAAACATAACATAGATGACTGGATGGACAGTCAAAAATTTATTGTAGGACTGACAGGTATGTCCCTTCTGGATAAATGGGGTTGAGCCTGAGGCAAGGCATAAATGGCCATAAGACTCAATGGCCTTGAAATAGCTATGAATATGTGAAAAAAATCAAAAGTGCACATGCACGCACACACACACACACACACACATATATATAAAACACATATACATACATACATACACACACATATATATATATATATATATATATATATATATATATATATATATATATATATATATATATATATATACACACACATCATAGGAGTTACAAGGCAACTGAGCTGCAAGGCCATTTATGCCTTGCCAAACCATATCCTTAGGTTTTTGATTTTCATTTCAAGAAGTCCCAGGCCAGTCATACCAGCAGTGAATTTATGGACACTCATCCAGTTGTCTTGCTACTTTTCAAAGGCAGACAGTGTGGCACACTGCTAACTTGGAGAGAATATTTGTTCCAGAGAAGGGGTTGGTGCTTTGTGACAAATCTATCCCTTCTCTTTCTTTATTTCTTGGACTAGATTTAGATTTTTGGCCCTAGTGTTAGCTGGACTATTGAATTTATTAAGTTACAGGAGTTCTTGAACTGCTGGATCCCTTGTAACCCTGTAAGCAAGATACAGGTCATCTGAAAGGAGTCTATATGAAACTAAGCATAGGGAGAAAGGCTCCAGTCTGTCTTTGCAGTTCATCTCATTTAGGGTCCCTGAATTTTTTTTTTTTTGGTTCCAAACCTCTGGGGTCTTTCCAATTGCTTGATATGCTTAATAAGATACATCCCAAAGGGGGCATTGTACTCAATGATGGGCCTAATAAATGTGGAGTACAAGGAGCTGAGGACTTCTTTTGATCTGGAAGACATACCTTTTTCTATGAGCTGTGCAAGATAAAAGGATTTCCGAACCACTGCTGAAATGTGATGATCAAACATAGAGGAGTTGTTTGCCCAGGTCTCACACAACCTTTTCATTTTGAAGTTGTGTTTTATGCTATAAGCTGGAGATGGTGTTGGGGTGCTTACCAAATGCTACAATGTTTCACTTTTTGTCACTGAACTTAAGCCCATTTTAGTACACTAGTTGTTGGAAACTGTAAGCCTCTGTTGGAGTGCATGTATGTCAGACAGGGACTTGACAACGATGACAACTTCTAACTTACAATCATCTGTGAACTTTGTTAACCAAAGATCCTCATTTGATAAGTGGAAATGTGAGAAGCAGATGCCAAACGGCACAGGTCCCAGCACAGATGTCTGTGAAACTCCACTTGTCTGCTTTATGCTTTGAGAGAATGCAATCCCTACTCTTACTGTGTGAATCCTGTCTCTAAGCCAGTTGGATATCCACCTAACTACATAAGAGTCAGCTTGGAGCTCCTTGAATGTGCTTATTATATCTGTATGTGGTATGGTATCAGATACTTTGGTGAGGTCGGGTTACACCGTGTAGACAGCTTATCTGCAGTGTACATCCTGTGAAACCCTCTCAAAGAAGTCCATAAGATTCATTGGACAGGATCGAGCCTTGACAAAGGCGAACTATTGGGGATCAAGTCTGATAACATTTTTGGTAGTTAATTAAGTCACTTATCGTTTCTTCCATGGCTTTGAATAAAAAACGCATTAGGAAGATGGATGTGCAATTCTTGAGGTGTGTGTGGAGCTACCCTTGTGGAGTGGTATCACAACAGCCATGCACAACTCTCAAGAGATGAAGCCAGTTGCTAGGCTGAGGTTGAAAGGGGTAAGGAATAAGTCCACCGATGCTTGCTTGTTGTCAGGTTTGATGGAAGAGATATTCTTTAATTTAGAGAGTACTTTCATTATATGTTCTTTCATGATGGTCGCTGACTTTATTCTATCAAGCAGAAGTGGATTTTGAATAGAGTTTTCTGAGGTAAAGTTGGCACTAAATCTGTTTGCCAGTATATTGGCAATATTCACTGTTTCAGAGAATTAGTACCATTATGAATATGCTTGGAACAATCCTGAGTGTTATTTCTTCTCTTCTGGCATAACTAAAGAAGGCTTTGTAGATTTCTTTGGCTTCTGTAGTTAGTCTGAGTTCCTGGGATGCCTTTGTTTTTCTTATGTCATTTTTTAGTCTCTTTATCTATGTGTTTGATGTTCTCAATAATTTCAGGGTCATTTGTTCTGGTATATAGGTTTTGGAATTTCTTGTTTTTATTACCTATTTTATTAATGCTTGAGGGCATCCACACTGATTTGCCTTCAGACCTCATCAATTGATTGGATCTAGTTGGGACTGCCAATTTAATACATTTGTCCTGGTGCAAGTAGGAATTTTCTGTATAACTCTTTGCATTATTAGCATTATGGTTAATAATTTTATACTCAAATTTAGAGATTTCATTATAGAATGATGGGAGATTATAGGAGATGTGCACATTTTAATTCCTTGAATTCTGTGATATTTGCTGCTGATGGTTTGTAGATCCTGATGGAGAAGGTTACTAGTTGTGGTCTGATTTGACAAGTGAGGGGAATACTTTTTGGATGGTACATATGCTAAGTTTGTTAAGACCAGGTCAGGGATATTCTGTTCTCTAACAGGTTCTTTAACAATCTGGTCCAGGGAGTTTTCGTTTATAAAATATAAGAATATTTTGTGCATATCCTACATTGGTAGTATAGGCCCCCAGTTGATTATTAGGTAGTTACAATCACCTAAGATAACAGCATTCCTATTTATGTAGAATTCATCCAGATTACTTCGGAATGCTGTGTGATTTTTTTTTAAGATATAGAGGGAGTTCTGTAGAATGCTCTGAACTGGTAGCTGATCTTATTTAGCACAATTTGAGTCTCTATAAATGCTACTTATGAGTTTCTAGGTATCTGTCTTAGGGTAATCTGGTCTCTAACAAATATGGCTATGCCAGCACAGTTTCCATAAGGACTAAATGACTGGTAAGCACAAAACTCAAACCCTAGTATTGTCCTCTCTGGGCACTTAAATCATGTTTCTGTTGTAGCACATGCACGAATGTGCTCTAAATGCAAGAGGTCCTCAAGATCCAGCAGTTTTTTTACATCTCTCTCTCTATCTATCTATATATATATATATATATATATATATATATATATATATATATATGAGCTTCTAATGAAAACTCAGTGGTGAGTTTTATCAAAATATAAAACATCAAACAAACTCATTGGTAATTACTATTAATCGCCATTAAAATCTTTGCAAAAAAGCTATTGCAAATGTAAGCCAATAGGTTACATTTGCAATTATGAAAAGCAAAACAAGAATCAGTTTTTTACATGGGGGCTTCACCTCCACATCCCTAGAAATTAAATATACTAACTCCAGGGTCACACAAACTAAAAAAAAGGGCAAAAAAAAAATCCTTGAATTCTGTAACAGTTGATATAATGAACTTTGACTTTTATATAATTCAAAAAAATGTACCAGCAAAGGAAAACACTACCGTTTCATGACGCTATAAAATACATGCAGCAATAATTCATGTTGTTGTTGTCTTTCGGCTTTTCCTGGTTAGGGGTCGCCACAGCGGAACTCCGGTCTGCTAATGATTGGCAGTAGATTTTGACGAATGCTGAGGTGCCAGCTCGATGTTCAACCTTCAACGAAGGCACACCCATTTACGCATGTCTTTCAAATGCTCACCCAACCGCGGGGAGGACATACAGACTCCACACAGAAGGCACACCCCGCACTCCAGCCGAGAATTGAACGGGAGAACCTCTTGCTGTGAGGCAACAACGCTACCACTGCACCACCGCGGAAGTAGCATAGCAGCGATAATACATATAGTATATATATGTCTGTGTGTACTTTAAATTCTCTAAACACCCAGATGTCAACGTCTCTAAAGTCGACACAAAAAATATCACCAGATTATTGTGCATGTTCTGAAACAAGACCATGCAACAATAGCAGAGTGTTTTCTGTGTCCCCCTACCTCCTGCTAATTATATATGCTAACTCAGAGATAGCACAATATCAGGGAAAGTGTATATTATCTAACCCTGGGGATTGTCGATCTCACACACCTGTTGACCATATGTTTTGTCAACCAAAGTGTGTCAGAAAAACAGATGTTGAGTTTAAAGATTTTCAACTAAATTAAGCACCCCTTTCTCTCTGTCTCTCACTCTCTCTCGCTCTCTCTCTCTCTATATATATATATATATATATACACATATATGTATGTACAAGCTCACACACACACACACACACACACACACACACACTATCCATAATGGTGTCTCATAATTATGTAAAATAATGAAACATCTTGAGTAAATAGAACTGTTGCTTTAAAACTGATTTAATAGTATGTATGAGGCTATACACAGAAATATTGCTTTAAGAAGACAGATCATTTTTGTATTTGGCAGAGAAGATTTTTGCTTGGTTTAGTTAACAGAACCAGTTATATCATTACATTTTCTATAAAAGTTAAGGCTGTAGCTCTACCAAACCATAGAAGTAGGTGTATTAGTGGGGGTGGTGGTGTTCAGAACATCAATTCTGAGTGCTATGCTGCAGTAAGGAAGAATCATAATAAACTATTCCGAGAAGACCTGGACATATTTGGGCAAACCGGAACAAAAGAGACTCTATAAGAGAGCAGCTGTGTCCTGTAGAATTTGATTCTTGCTTTTTGCCAGTGCAAAACTATTAGACTGTGTTGGAAGTAACTATTGCGCTCTTTCTGGGGACTCTGTGATTTTAAAAAAAGTGTATTTTTTTCTTTTATTCAGAAGGTTATTTGGTGCACTTGGTTGTTCATTGGTTCATAGGTTCTTAGGTTCATACTAGGCTATCTGCCCTAGGGCATTTATAAGCCTAGCCAGAGTGTGTTTGGCTTTCGCCACCCATTTTAAATAAATTTTGCTATGCCCTTTTTCGAGGTTAGTATACTGTGCCTCTGTCTAACAGTGACACAGAAGTGATACCCGGGGTAAACCTACGATCTCCCATCCACTCATCAAGATTCCTCTTGAAGAGAGTCAATGGGGGACTCTGCCTAACCTGGACTGGGATTTTATTCCAGAGTGAAGGGAGCCTCTGGGTTATGAATCTGTCCCTACAGCATGTCCTATTTATTTCAGTGCTGAGGTTCAAGTCTCTCGAGCACGTAGCTCGATGGGATTTGGATTTTCTGAGGTGCAGCATGTCCATTAATTCCGGGTTGGACATGGCTTTATATGTCAGGCACAGATCGCCTCTGAGCAGGCGGTATGCTACTGAGTAGAGCTGGAGTTTCTTTAACCGGGCAGCATATGGCATCTGTTTGAGCCCTTTGATCCTGTTGGTGAGGTACTTTTGGGGTCTTTCCAGTTGCTGCAGTTGTCTGGTAAGGTACATCCCAAAAGGGGCATTGTACTCAATTATGGGCCTGATGAGGGATGAGTAAAGAGGCACGATGACCTCCCCTGATCTAGATGTGAATCCCTTCATGATTAGGTGGGCTATATAAAATGTTTTTCTAACTACTTTGGCCACGTGGTTGTCAAATGAGAGATTGCTATCAACTTGGGTCCCCAGGTCCCTAATTACTTCTTCCGTACTTAATGGATTACCACCTATGTGGTAATTTGTGGGCACTTTGTTTTTGCCAAAGGGATGACTATACACTTTTGGCGTTTAGCTTGAGGCCATGGCTCTGGCACCAGTTGTCTGTTTCTATGAGGCCCTTTTGGAGGATGCTTGTGTCGGCTGGAGAGTTGATTATGGCACCCAGTTTGCAGTCATCTGCAAACTTGGTCAACCACAGTCCTTCCGTGTTGGCCTGTACCTCCGAGAAATATATACCGAACAAGAGAGGTCCCAGGACTGAGCCTTGTGGGACACCACTTGTAACTGGTTTGGAGTCTGACATGGCTCCAGCAATTCTAACCATGTGGGTTCTGTTCTTGAGCCAGTTTGCAACCCATCTAGTGACATAGGGGTTTATATTTAAGCTGGTGAGCTTATCTATAATGCCTGAGTGGGGTATTGTATCGAAGGCTTTGCGAGGTCCAGGTAGGCTGTGTGGACCACCTTCCCTCGTCAATGGCCTTGGTGACTGTTTCAAAGAAATCGACCAGGTTTAAGAGGCAGGATCTGCCCTTAACAAAGCCGAACTGGGTAGGATCCAGTGTCTGTAGGTCCCCAATATCTTTATTTATGAGGTCCATGATGATCCTTTCCATAGCTTTGCAGACCAAGCTAGTCAGGCTTATGGGACGATAGTTTCCAGGATCTGTTGAGGCACCACCTTTGTGGAGAGGGACCACTGTTGCTGTACGCCACTCTTTGGGTACATATCCTGTAGTAAGGCTGAGATTGAACAGTAGTTTTATGTTTGGGTTTAGCTCTTCTTGGAGTTCATGTAGGACACAGCCCAGGACACCGTCTGGTCCCACTGATGCTGTGTTTTTTGCTTTGGAGAGGGCGGCTCTTACCTGAGCATCTGAGATGTCAGGGGGGCAGCACACTGCTGGGATGGATATTTTCCCTTTTGGTGGGGAGGGGGGGAGAAGTTTGAGCTGAACCTGTCAGCTAGGATGTTGTCAATGTCTGTGGGTACGGTGTAATTTTTGTCATTTTGGACTAATTCTGAGCATATCTCGGAATTCCCACCCAGGTTCCTGACATAACTAAAGAAAGCCTTGTGATTATCCTTAGTGTCCTGTACAATTTTTCTCTCTAAGCTGGCCTTAGACGATTTTATGAGTGCCCGTAGTTTTTTGCTAATACTGATCAGAGATGCCTTCCCTTTTTGGGATTTTGCTCTATCATGTAGTAGCTTCCTCCTTCTATTGTATAGTTTGTTTATGGCTGGGGTCCACCAGACAGGACATCTGCCTTTGGAGGATTGGGTCTTGGTTTTATTTGGGATTGCATGATCCATGCATTCCTGAAGGTGTTCATAGAATGCATTTATAAAGGATTCTGTGGTCTGGGCCGTATTTTCCACAGGCCCGGGGGCTTTGATGGATTCCACCTTGGTTTTGAGGAGTGTGAAATTTGCTTTAGAGAAGTTTTTCACTGTGGTTTTCTGGGCAGGGGGTGAGTTTGGGATGTGAATATCCAGTGAGATTAGTTTATGGTCTGATCTTACCAGTGAGGGATACACTTCTGGTCTGGAGCATAGAGTCCCCATGTTGGTGATGATCAGGTCCAGTATGTTTTCCTCTCTTGTGGGAGTGGTAACAAGTTGTTCCATAGCATTTGAGTTTATAAATTCTAGGAACCTTTGGGCTAGGGTGTTGGAGCTAGAGTAATGCTCCCAGTCTATGTTTGGGTAGTTGAAGTCGCCCAATATAATGGTGTTTGGAGAGACCTTCATATTTTCCAGTGTTCTCAGGAAGGCCGAGTGGGGTTCCTGGGTTTGGGAGGGTGGTCTGTAGCAGGCTATAAACTGGAAGGCAGTTTTACCCACTGTTAGTTGCACATGGATAGTCTCTGATGCTTCATGCTGTGCCACCAACCTGGAGGTGTGGGTATCTTTGACGAATATTGATACTCCCCCTCCTTTTGTGGTTCGGTCCAAGTTTTGTTGTACAAGTTGTACAAGAAAGAGTCAGAAAAACTGCCTTTTGTTTTACTATAAAAGAAGAACCACATATGTTTGATAATCCTTTAACTTTTTGTCCATTAATACACTATTTATAATGTGTTGTGTGTGTGTGTGTGTGTGTGTGTGTGTGTGTGTGTGTGTGTGTGTGTGTGTGTGTGTGTGTGTGTGTGTGTGTAGGGGACCTGATACCGTCGAATATAGGATTGCCTGAGATCTGTTTAGTTGTCACAATTTGATCGACTAAGCATATGGTTGACAGGTGTGTGAGACTGTATATTTCTTGGTGTTGGGGAATATTCCCTTTCCCTGATATTGTGCACTCTCAAAGTTAGTATATATAATTAGTAGGGTGTGTAGGGGTGGGAGCTTGTCCCCTGCAAAAAATGGTTTACTATCATTATTTCAAACATGTTTGTTGTGAGTACTCACATACTCAAAAAACATTGTCGAAACGTATGATAGCGACCGATAAAAAGAATGAATTAAAAAAATGTCGACAATTTGAAATCAAATTGTCGACATTTTATGAACATACCACCACATCCGGTGTCCCCCTGCTACTTATATATACAAACTCAGAGATCATACTACAGTGAGGAAAAGGGTACATTTCCCATTCTCCACTATAGTGCAATCTCCACTCATTATGCTGACCATTTGCTGTTGTGCATTTGGCATGTTTTTTTTTTCCCACATACAAACCTGTGCAAACTTACTTTCAGATATCTGCTGTCGCACACTACAGCTGCGACATTTTGATGGTACACCACAAAAAACAATATTTTTGTTGTTTTTTTAATTTAAATTTTGCATGTGCTAACATCAATGCTCATTGCATACATGGATGTCGACATATATGTTGCTGACATTTTGTGGTCGATGTTAAACATGTCAACATTTGGGTCTGTCAATTATTTTGTGTAGATCTGTGTGTGTGTGTGTGTGTGTGTGTGTGTGTGTGTGTGTGTGTGTGTGTGTGTGTGCGCGTGTGTGTGTGTGTGCGCGTGTATATTATGTTTAGATCTAAAAATGATGAAATATATCCTGATGGAATATTTTTACCTCTTCTCAGTTCTACATAAAAAGTTAGTATATTTTAGATTTGCATCCCTCCCCAACTTGTTTCTTTAAAAATTGCTAGCTGGAACTTGTTTCTTTAAAGGTTGCTAGCTGGAGCTCCTATGTCATGCAGTCAAAACAACAGTTTTAGGAATTGTCTGATAAAATGGGTAGTAAATAAAGTAAATAGCAAATGTTCCATCAAAAAGTATGCAAACAGAAATCTCTAAGACTAGCACATTTTATTAATTTATAGTATTTATTACAAAGGTTAAAACTGTAATCCTGTTTTTGAAAGTAACAGAAACCATTCAAGTGAGCAGAGTAACATGGCCAGCAAATGTTATTTATGACTGTCTCGGGTTATGGGGAATATGATCCAGTCATGTTCTGCAGATCCAATGAAAATAAACATCACCACCACTCAACACTTGTGATCACCACCATTATGTCACACCCATTTCTAAATTCTGACTGCAGTGTAAGTCATTGCAAATAACAGCTCTGTTCTGCTGAACCAGAAGCTTCAAAATACTGGTTATGATTCGTTTTCATAGCCAGCTATCTTAACACAGTAGAAAAAGTGAAAGTTCGAGATACTTATGCAGTCCTGAGTAAGAGTACAATAACAGACTGCATATGTTTTCTTCTATAGCTTAAACATTTAAATAATAACTGTTGGTAGGTTAACACTCAAAATGTTATTTCATATTCTTGGCTTTGTGCCAAGCACAAATATTCACACACCCTTCCTTTTTGATACCAATAAACCTCTATTTATCATTAATATCTGAGATAATTGCAGCTCATTCAGCAGACGCAGCTAGTAATAAGTGCATTTTTCTTTACGGAAATTGAAGACGTGTGATATAATATGATTACAAGGTCAGTGCAAATGTTTTAACAGCTTATGTACCAGTTGTACCACATTATGTTTAAACAGGGGTTTAAATCATGCTTTACAGGCATCTTTTGCTACTAGCATTGCTATGCCATTTATAAACAATATATAGCCACACATATGTAGTACAAAACATGTATGTTTTTAATGTTCTGAAACTGTACACTTTACCTTTTTGAGGAAAACATGAACATTATAGATAACTTATAGCTCTTAACATCTTAGCTTAAGAATTAATTATAAAGCCAGCAATAATGAGGTACAAAGGTCAAAATGAGGGACATTTCTAAATATACTACATTTGTTTACTTTGAAAGTGAAAAGAATGACAGGAGTTGCATTAAGTTTCATTGGGGGACGTCTGTCCATGTACCTGATATAGAGTAGCTAAGTCTGACAGCATGGAATTTAATCTCCAATTTACTATATTTTTATTCAATATGTTTTTTCAACATGTATTCTTCTGAGATGGTTTGCTGGATGTTTGAATGCACAACTATAGTAGTTTGATATTTCTTATCCCATATATAGGAAAAATACAATTATTTCCGTAACAGCGATCATGAATAAGTGCAAACCTTGTTGAACAGGCGTTTCTGGCCCTCATGCCGCTTTCTGTCAACACACATCTTCTCCATGTAAGGATTTAAAAGTATTGACTGAAGTGTGCAAGGATACCAGAGCTGTAGTTGTATCCATACATAGCTCTACTAGACAGGGTCACTTAGGTACCAAAACCTATGATAATTGAATCTGCTAAAAAAATGGAAATCACAACTCATCAGTGACTAACACTGAGGGACAGTTTGCCCTATGCCATGGCAAAAAGGTCAACCGACTCAGTTAAATAAAAAAAAAAAAAGTTGAATATAAAATTTGCAATGTTTGCTATTATGAATAAGTGTGCTTTCTCTACTGGCAGCAATTCTTAACTCAACGCATTAGGCAGAAGGTTGTGGATGTGTATAAAGAGCTGTACCAGATCACAAAAATAATGTTATCTTATAAACTTTCTTGTATATGCAGACAGCATTTGGCTCAATGTATTATAATTCAGGGAGGGCAAATCATTAGAATGCCACATTTGGCAAACTGAATTTGGTGAGTCACTGTTCAATGTCACATGGTTAATTTGAGTGCTCCTTGTACAATGGGTAGGTGTTGCATGGGTCATGACTTTATAGAAGGCTATGATAAGTATGAGATTGGTGGGTCAAACGCAACAACCACTGTTAACCTTAGTAATGTTATATTTGGAATAAACAAACTAAGGAACACAGACAGCATCATCATCGTCATCATTAGCATCATCATCAACCCCCTTTCCCCATTTTCTACAAGAGATTGGGGTGTAGAGCCAGCTGTCACTATTTCTGTCTTGATTCAATGCAATTTTCCTACCTTCGTCTACAGTCAGGTCTTCTCTCACTCAGTCCATCCATTTCCTTGCTGGAAGCCCTTGTTTCTTCTTCCTTTCTCTTGTCTGTCACAGATCTTCACCATATTGTCTTCTGCTTCACTGCACATGTGCCTGAACCACCATAGTCTTTTCTCTTTGACCTTCTCTGCAGTTGGAACTACTAAGATTTCTACTCTGAAGTTCTCATCTATTTGTCTGTCCCACAGTGTGAATCCTACAACCTACCGCAGGCACTTCACCACTGCTAGCATCTTCAACTGCTCTGTCTTCACTAACCAGGTTTCTGTACAGTACAGTAGTATTGAGAGTACCACTATTTTATACACCATACTCTTTGGCATCTTTGGCATTCTTCTGTCGCACACTATGCCTAACACTATGTTTCAGTTGGCTGCAGCCCCTCTGTTTTGAGCTTTGACCTCCTCATTCAGACCTTCCTTCTCAACCAGCACTTCCAGATTCTTGAAGTTGTTAACCTGTTCCACTGTCTTCCCTTCCATCTCAATTTTCACCTTTTTCTGATTTCCCCATTTGCTGCAATTGCAACTATCTTATCTGCACTCTTTTTCATCCCATGTGCTTTCAGTTTTGCATTCCATTCCCCTATCATTTGCTGAAGTTCTTGTTCAGAGTCTGTCCATAATGCCACATCATTTGTATGCAGCAGCTTTGTTGATCTATCCCCTCTGACCTGTTTGCTAAACAGCAGTGGGCTCAGGGCTGAACTCTGATACACACCCACTCCCACTGAGAACTCTTCTGTGAGTCTGAACACTGCTTGTACTTGTGCCATTTGGCCCTTGCACATAGCCTGCACTAATTCTAACAATGTTTCTGGAACTTTGAACCATTGCAGGACTGTCCCGATCATACTTCATGACACCTTGTCATATGCTTTCATCATGTCTAGGAATACTCAGTTGGTCTTTTTCCTAATTTATAACTTCTTCTCATCTGTCTGTAAACATTGGGTCAGTCATACTGATCTGAATACAAACTGCTCATCTCCTATCTTACTTCCTACTATACTGAGTATTCATTTATCAGTTACCCTCATCATAATTTTCATACAGTGTGAGAGGAGATTGATACCTCTTATAATGTCCCCTTTGTTCTTCTCCACTGGCACTAGAATGCTTACTTTCTAGTCATCTAGAGTATGCCTTTCTCTCTATACTGCCTTGAGTACACTTAGAAGCCATTTCTTCACTAACTCACCTAACATCTTAATTATATCTGCTGTGACCTCATCTGAGCCTCCTGCTTTCCCTGACTTCATTTTCCTTAGTACTGTTCTTACTTCTTCTGTGGTGGGCTCCTCTTCTTTCCTTGTAGGTTTTGTCATGGGAAGTACAGATTTTGTAGGGTTGTCCTCATACAGAGGCTACTGGAATTACTTTTTCCAACTGCCATTGATATCCTGTGGCCTGGTCAGCAGGTTGTTGCTGGAATCACTTATGAAGAATGTCTGATGACTATCTTCTTTGTCTTCCTTTCTTTGCTTTGCAACCTGATAAAGTTTCTTTACGCTTTCAACTGAGTCCCTTTTCAGAAGCTGGTAGAGCACCTCTGATGCCTTGTTCTATGCTATTGCAGCTGCTGTCTTAGCCTCTTTGTTAGTCAACCAGTATTCTTTCTTTGCCTGGTCTGTCTTTTCTGCCTCTCACTTTTTCCTGTTTTCCCTATTTTTGGTGACTTCTTGAACGACCACCAACATTCTTATGTATCTTATTTCCACACTTTGCTCAGTCACATATCTGTTGTATAATCCTTCTGTTTTGACGCACTTCCGTTCTTCTGCATCCCCACCTATTTACTCATCTTCCTGAAGTGCTAGACCCTAAGTATTTCCTTGAACTCTTGTGCTTTCTCTTCAGTCAACTTCCAGGTCTTCAGCTAGTTTCTGGTGAGCACAGATAACAATTAAGCAGAAAATAAAACAGTAAATAGCATCTTTAGCCACAGTATTTTATAGAATCAATGATGGTAAACATATATCATCAAAATACAACATTTCATTAATCATATGTTGAATATTTATCTGAAATTCAGAACAGAATGTAGTCCGATCCCTGTAGTGTGCAAATATATTTTTACATAATCTCAACCATGAACTTTTTGTTTCTGGCTTTCAGATATCAAAGTACTGGATTGTGTTAAGCTGAAGAAGACATTTAAATTCATGATAGACATATAAAATAGCCAAAGAACCCTGATACTTTCCACAAACATGTTCATTATTTTGTAGTTCTTAGTCAAATACACCCATTTGTCATGACTGTATTTACCCTCCTCCATTTACTGCACAGCAACCACATTACAACGTCACATATAATTTTATTTTTTGCATAGATACAAGAAGACTTGCTGGATTCTTTTAATACTGGTACTTAGTGTTGCATTCTATTACCAAGACACAGACAAAAACTTACAATAATTTACTAGATTTTATTGCCATTCTGAAAATAATAAAGCTGCATTGACAACAGCCCTCTGTTTTGATAGTTATTTTTGCTTTTGTAAACAAGTTATCTGCTAATAATGTTATCTGTACCCATAAATGGAACTCGGAAAACTTTTTATTTATTTATTTGTCATGTATGCATGTACGTGTCTTAATTTGTTGCTCATGGTAAAGCTCTGATTCAAATGGACCATTTTCAGACATACAACCATCAATAAAAGAAGATAGTGACATTACTGTTGCAGTTTTGCATAAGGAAAATACAAATATTGTGGCTTTTGTGGTACTTTGATTTCTCCAAATTACAGTAAAATAAATTAATATAGAAGATGAAAAGCTGTTAAATTACACAGTCATAAAAGAGTAGACATTCATGACGTCCTTGTTACAGTACCTGCAAACAAAACACAAAAATCCTGGCAGTTGAAACCAAGACATTCTGAATTTTACCAATCTGCAGATGAATCAAATGTGGGTTGACAAATGAGTTGCTGCAATTTGTATACAAATATTTTAATTTGTACAGAGTTTACAGGGTTTGGTGGCAGATAATATGGAGCGGTAAAGGGGGTACAGTGAATAAAGAGCAAATTAAATTGCAATAGTTGTTTATTTTACTACATGAATGCAGAAATTTGTCTAGTTAATTATTTTGTAAATACCTCCTGGAGGTAGGCCTGGGAAAACCTCTACTTGGTAAAGAATATGGGGAAGTATAAATACCCTGATGTCATCAACCCCTTGTTGGAAATCTAAAGCCAAATTGCATCACCAGAAGAGGAGATCTGTACATGTCCCAACTAGGTGTTCATACCCCTTCTGAATAGTAGTTTGGGAAAAGGAAGTAATAGGAATGCACAAATATTTCATGTCATCTCATGGGATGAGAAACTGATATTGCTCCAACAGCTATAATTGTATATGGTAATTAATAGACAAAGTCATTGTCTTCTTATGGTTAAGCATATAACTTTAAAGGTTACTGTACGATCAATTACAAATAAGAGAGGTTCTGTTTGGAAAACTAGATTTTGCAAATAAATCAAAAGGTCATCCATGCAAAGAGAGAGGGTGTATCAAACATTGCCTAAAAATATCCCATCTCCATATGGTTATGGAGTTTACAGGCAAGGGGTTCCACATAAAAGACAAAAAGGAGCAAGGAAAAGGGATACCCTTGTCTTGTACTTCTGGAGATTGAGAAGGGAAGACAAAGGAGACCTCCTAGCTTAATCCTTGCTGAGGTATTCTGATATAACAGAGAAAAAAGCATATAAAGTTTTCCAGGAAACCAAGCTACTAAAACTGCAAACAAAGATGCCAGTTCACTCAACTAGATGTTTTTTCAGCACCAAAACTCAATAATAAGAGAGGGTTAGAATATTGATGCGCATTGTCAACAGCAGGTAATGTTTTTAAATCACTATCAAATGTTTGTTGCCTCTTTAGGAAGCCAGTCTGGTTGGGGTGAATCAGTTCAGGTAGCCACTGATTAACTCTATGGGCCAATATCAAGACAAATAACTTTACTAAATGCGGACTATAAGTCTGCATTTAGTACTGAAATCCAGAAATAAGGTCTGATGGTAGAGGATCCTTACCTGGCTTTAAAATCAAATAAATCAAAGGTACAGCCCCCAGAAATGTGGAATAATGTGCAATAATGTAAAATTAGAGCATCATAACCTGCAGCTTTGCCTCTCTTAGCCCATCTCAGAATCAAAGTCAACTCCTCCTCCTTTGTGATGGGAAAGAGCAGTTTCTATTTCAGAGATTCTGTAAACAGAGGCAAAGTAATTCCTTGGAGGAACTGATCTAACTTATACTCCCATTGAGGGTCCCATGGATATTTGGTTTGGATTTTGAATTCTGAGGTTTACATTGGTTGGTTTGATTTCCCACAGTCTATGTATGCTGGGCCTTTTGCACACTTGTAGCTACCTGAGAAAGTCAGTGGACATTAGAAAAAAACAAGCTCTCACTGTGCATAGATTATTTTCAATATTAGTTTAATCCACATCGAGTTTTATACTTTTTTTTCAAATGTTTACAGAGCTTTGATAATTTTGAATCATAATTTCTGTAAATGCTAATAAATTTCTATTTAAAACTGTATAAGGCTACCAAGAAACATATAAGCTCATTACCATCCATGGACTTAAAACATGCTAATAAACATCGTATCATGTCAGAGGTGTAGCAATAGATGGCTGCTCTGTTTATTGTCCTGAATAAGAGTTATAGTGCACACATCTTTACAAAATACTGCCACTGTCTCCTTACTGAAAAGCTAACATATCTGTGTGGGAAACTAAATGCTGAAGAATAACATTTCTTCTTTCTATAACTGGCTATGGGCTTGATATCTACATCAGGAAAGTGTGCAGTGTGTGATGCTCATCTTTCCTCTAAGAGTGTGCACTTCCAGAATAAGAAATGTTGTACCACAGACAAGTCATTGCTGACTTTTTCCACAAAACTGACAGACCTTAGATAACAGCAATACCATTGACTGAGACACGAATGGGAAAATTTAACTGTAAGGAATTTGAATAAAAATGTCCATGCTGGAAATACTTTTTTTTTTCTTAGTTTTACAGTGTGAACTGTTGTGGAACTATAGTTTAATAGTTAATATGAAAATGTATACGACTCTTTCAATTACATTAGAAGTCACCACTGGTGATGAACATTATCTATTTATATTGGAAAATATCTTCAGTAATTTGTACCCTAATGATGTCTAACTCAGAAGTCCTGTATGTGACAATTTTTCTAACAAAGTTGCTCACTTGCTCACTACTTATAAAGTTCACTCTCTACATCTGAAAAAATTAGTATTCTTCAATAGTGTGATGGCTCCCACTACTGAAAAGAGTATAGAAATAGTTCTGTTAATGAGGATAGATATGGGGTAGGCTATAGCTTTAGCAGCTTTTTGCAGGTATTCTGCAGGTAGTAAGTCTGCAGAGAGGGTGGTGGGTTTAAGTTTCTGAATAAGGGTACAGACAAGGGATGTAGGAACAGGTTGAAATTGAAATAGTGGGGGGGCTGTTAGAGATATCAGAGGAAGAAGATATAGTGTCAGGGGATAGCTGATTGGCAAGAGATTGAATGGTCTCCGTGAAGAAAGTGTTAAAAGAATTGGCTATTTGGTTGGGACTGTTGTGATCAAAGCCTGAGGGGGTGGGTGTGACTGAATGACCTGGGTGTAAAAGTTTATTGATGCCAGACCAGAATTGTTTAGGTTTATTTTGGTGGGTTTGTTGGAGGTGACAGTAAAAGTTTATTTTATCTGACAGTATGGCTTTTTTGGTTTCATTTCTTAACTGTCTCAACTTTAATTGATCTGTAGGGCATTTAGTAGTCTGCCAACTAGCCCAGAGTTTGTTTCTTTGGAGGATTTTTTGTTTGGCAGTTTTGGAGAGCCATGGGGCTGGTTTAGACCTACATCTAATTGTGGGTGTTGGGGCATGGTAGTCTAGAGTGGTCAAGAATTTAGAATTAAAGTATTTAACTCTGTCTTCTAATGGCAGGTGTTTCAGGGATGACCAGTCACAAGCTATAAGTTCTTGTTGAAAGCTGTCAGGGTTAAAATCTTTGTTAGACCTTATAGTCTTATAAATGATTGGGTTTGGGATATCACTCTTATACCTGATTAAGAAGGTGACTGAGTGGTCGCTTAGATCTTCAGGGAGGGTCCCTACTTTGTAGGATTGATGATGACTATTTGTAAGAATCCAGTCTAGGGTGCTGTCATTGTTATTAAATTTATTGGATCTAGTGGGAGATGTAATGGTTTGAGTAAAACCATGTATGTTGATATGGGTAGAAGGCTGCTCAGATGTACAGTACCTCCAATTTATATTAAAATCACCGAGTACTATGGTTTCTTGTGGGTAGGTGGTGGACAGCCAACTTAGGATAGTCTCTAAGGTGCTGATATTAGTGCCTGGGGGAAGGTAGATACAAATAATATAAATGGATTTACATTTGTTGAGTTGAATCTTGGAAATAAGAACTTCTGCATTACTAGTTAGTGGAGGTTTAGAGTCTATCTAGGTCATCTGTAATCCAGTTTTATATAGAATAGCTACTCCTCCTCCTTTCTTAGCATTATGGTCTTGTCTCTGGATACTATAGCTGGGGGGAATAACCACACTGTCTTGTATTGCTGGCTTGATCCATGTTTCAATGAGACAGAGGATGTCAAATGAATGTACATCCATGAGGGCATGTAGGTGGGCAACTTTATTATTTATGCTTTGAATATTGAGATGAGCTATCAGGAGAGAGTTGGGAGGTCTAGTAAGCAGGTGTGTATTAATAGAAGTTGGGGTGTTAGGCTCTGTGGTAGTGGTAGAATTTGGGCCAGGGTTTGGATGTATGTCCCCATCTATTAGGGAGTGGAGTTGTATTCTCAAGAGTGAGTTTTTAAAAGCTTACATATTAGGTTCTGGGATTTCCTAGCTCTAGGGCTGTAGTATGTGATGTGAGTGAGTCTATGAAATTTGGCTGATAAGTACTTTGGTGAAATCTCGATTGGACGGGTCTATATTATAACACCAAAGAGGCGTTTAAGCGAATGCCTCTTCGTCGACACATAAAGACCGATTGCACTAAAGCACAAATGGTCAAAACAGCTCAAACATACACACACACACACACACACACACACACACACACACACACACACACACACACACACACACACACACACACTTACAAACATAACTATGTGGGTGGCTTCACCCCCTCACCCCCCTAACTAAATATACCAACCCCGAGATTGCACTACACTGGAGAAAAGGGCAACACTGTGTAGTTGACCAACTACACCTTTGCCCTGTAAAGCATTCATCAAATCGCTTAAATGCATTTCGATGAATACGTGTCACTCATTTGATGTTCGATATTGCAACATTTTGACGTTGTAATATAGACCCGATTGGAAAATATGTTTCACTGGCGATGCCTATATAAGTATTTTATGCCCCATCTCAATTGGACAATATGATTCACTGGCGATGCCTATATAAGTATTTTATGCCCCATCTCGATTGGACAATATGCTTCATTGGTGATGCCTATATAAGTGTTTTATGCCCCATCTCGACTGGACAATAAGTTTCACTGGCGATGCCTATATCACTATTTTATACCCCATCTCGATTGGACAATATGTTTCCAGAGTAGTTAAGGATTGCTGGAGGTGCAGGAATGGAGAAGTAGGGTCCTGGATACATATTTTTTGGGGATTGTCCTAAACTGGCTGAGACAAGGAAATACTCAGAGGAACTTGTAAAAGCATTATGGCCAGAGAAAGAAAAACTCACCAGAAATATGTACTTTTTCGGGTTCAAAATAATAGTTGATGGAATAGATGAGAAATCACTCCTAGGCTTATTAATTCTAGCAGGGAAAAGGGCAATATCATGTAAATGGAAAAGAGATGAACCCCTTTCAAGAGAAGAGTTACATACTGTAATTAGTCAAATCAGAGCTCAGGGGCCAACAGTACTATGAGAAGGGACAGGAGATAGAAGATGAGGAGAAAATGTGGGAAACTGGTTAAATTGCAGGAGCAGCAGAGACAGCTGATATAGTCAGATGAAATATGTTTGGGAGAAGGCAAGAGGGACTCCACAGTTGATAACTTTATTTCATTACATTACAGCAGTAGTGATCCTGGAATAAAATTAGTAATGCAGGTAAGGTGTATTGAAAATTGAGTTATCTATAACAATGTTACTATGTTTCTTAATGTAAATATTGTAGCTACCTGATTTTTTTAAAATGTCAAAGTTTTAACTTTACAGTAATATATTCCTGTATAAAGTGAAATAAAGTTGCATTTGTAAAAAAAGTGCGTGTAGGGTTCTACTGTCTTGAGAGTTAAACGACACAATTTTCATGTTTTCTTGGAACAACCTGCTTTTGAGTTTGCTTGTACATAAACTGCACCACTTTTATAAACACTGGTGAGCTCAGTTTCATTAATATTTCACAATATATATTGGTAATTTAAATATCTGCAGTGGACTGGCATCCCATTCAGGACTGGTTTTATGCTTTGCGACCACTGCTTGCTGAGAAAGGATCTTGTACTTCATGTCCCTATATAGGATAAAAAAGGGTATCAATAAGAAATGAAGACATGAAATTTAAATTTTGTTCTAGATACTTATAAATGTTCAAAAGTATTTGTAGACTGGAGACATATCAGTTAAGTACTTTGCACTAAAATTTTCATTATTAGGAAGTAGAGCTCTGAATCTTAGGTTACAGTTATTAATTGGTAGTGTTTTACTGTGCTCACTGCTTTTCAAGTGGGTACTGTACCACGCCCATCTATTTAAATCAGTTTTGAGTGGGTTCTGCCATTTGTTTTGCATTTTTACTGTATTTCTCTGAATTTAAAATTACAGCTATTAATTTTGGCCAGGTTTGTGAGTCATATAGATCTCGTAGTGTTTAAACCTAGTGGCATTCGGGTGATTGCTGCAGTTCAAGGAATATATATATACACTATTAATTAAAGCTTCAGCCGTTTTTTTTTTTTTAGCTTTTCTATTTTCCCCATTTAATTCCTATTGCAAGAGAAATCAGACATTGTTCTCTTATTCTAAGATTAGTGGAAACTGCACTCCTGTCTACAAGCTGAAAAACAAAGTAGCTTTGACTTCATTTTGCATCCATTATAGAAGAAAGTATGTTTATTATATTGAACTTAAAGTCACCTAGCTTTTTAAATCAGTTTTGAGTAGTTCCTGCTGTTTTTTAACATTTTACAGTGTTTTCTCTGAAACTGAAGTTACAACTATTAATTGAAGGTGTTTTACTGTTTGCATTGCTTTTTAAGTGGGCTCTGTGCCGTGCCTTGCCATTTAAACCATTTGTGAGTGGGATCTGTCATTTCCTGCATTTTTACTGTGCTCTCTGTTAAATTGAAATTGCAACTATTAATTGAATTGGTTTTAAAGCTTGCACTGCTTTTCATGTGATTTCTGTGCTAAGTGTATTAATTAGGGTGCTGCATTTATTTGCTGTACTTTTAGTCATTTTTCAAATGTACAGCAAATAGCTAGTTTTGGTCAGGTGCATGGGTCATTTAGATCTTGTAGTGATTTATCCTAGTGGCAGTGGGGTGCTTGCTGCAGTTTTGGGAAGATAAACACTACCAGTCAGAGGTTTAGCTGGTTTTCATTGACTTTTTTCATTTCCTCTGTTTAATTTATATTGCTCATTGTGGTGGAGAGCACAGTGGGGCTGCAGTGAGCAGTCCACAGATGCAGGCACTTTCAATTGTAACTGTACCTAGTATAACCCAACTTAAGCAAATGTGATCAGTAATTAGACTCCTGCTACATACAGGTGTAGCAAGCTGCATGTAGCTGTGTAATGAGCAGATTAACACTTTATAATCAGCTTATAGCAACTCCTAATAGTGCTGTATTGTGCAACTTAGCCCTGAGCCACTGCAAATAGCTCAACTCTGCTGCTAAGCAAGGTCCCTGAGCTGTGCTATCGCAGATGCATATATACACATATAGAACTTCCTAGTCTCATATTAAGTTCACAGCTATATGAAGAAAATGCTGATGGCAGTATATGCATTGCTTGAAAGCTTACTGAAATATCATATGCTATTTAAACAACATTGCAAAATTCATATTTACTGTAGTTATTGTGGGTGATAAAATCCTGTTTAAGACCTAGGATTGAATGAATTGCAAAGGTTACTTTGTGCTGAATAATTTGCTATTCACAGTTTTCTAATAACATTTATGGTTCTAGAGATATGAACATTTGTTTGAACTGTGTGCTGATAATATAATTTTTCAAAACTCTCAGGCCATGCCCACTAGAAGTTAGAGCGCAAACTCAAAAGAGTTCCATTGGAAGGAATGAGTTAAGGAGTATAGAAACTCAGAAGCATTACTTGACATCATCCATATCTAGTTGTTTCCAAAATCATCCTGTGTTATCTTGATGCTAGTAACTGTGCTACTGGTTTATTAAGATAACCTTTTAGGATTACTGATCACAAATGGCCATTTTTTTAAGCATTATAGGTTCACAAATAATTAGGCATATGCTAGGCTAATGACCACCAGTGCCTTTGTAATCCTAACTGTGCAGCCCAACCCAATTGTATCCTCTTGTAACATGTGTGTCTAAATTGGAGGAGTATGTTAGGATGGGTATGTTAGTTTGGAGGGGTATGTAAGGAAGTTGCTAAAAAGTTATGTGGGGGTATGTTAGTAAGGGAATATTTATAGTCAGCCTCTGTCTATAGGAGACATTGGGGCCATCCCTGGGGTAAATTTATGATTTTACATCCAACGTTAGTTAGAGAATGTTTACTTTCAGCCTCTGTCTATAAGAGACACAGGGGACCAGCCCCAGGATGAATTAGCGATTTCCCATCCAATAGTAAGGTTACATTTGAATAGGGTTAGGGATAAACTCTGCTTCACATGGAAGGAAAGCCTATTTCAGAGCATTTGAGACACATATCTGTTTTACCAGCATGTTTTATTTATGTCACAAGCAAAGTTTAAATTCCTGGATTTAGTGTTTCTGGTGCTGTTCATTCTGCAGATGTACAAAAGCTCCATTAGGACTACATCTAAGGATGCCTTATATGCTAAGCACAGACTGCCTCTTAGCAACCTGTTGATATATAAAATTGCAGGAGATAGCCAAAAGAAAATGATTATCATTTTATGGGAACAGTATAACATGCAATGGATAAGATGTTGGCAATACGTACAATGAAAAGTGAGTAGGGAGCCGAAGTTGGTAGAGTATATCATAATAACAATGTTAATGGAAAAAAATAAACATAATCAGATGAAGAGCAGTTAAATGCATTGACACGTGTAAGATTCTACTGCTAATCTCTAGGGGATGATACACATTTAGGACGACTGTCAAATGCTGATGCATTTTGTAGGTATGTATTGACCTGATACCTAAAGCAGGCTTCCTACTGAATGTTTGTTAAAGATGGACAGAAATTATTCCATGATGTGATGGCTGCATGTGACAAAGCATTTTATTTATTTGTTTGTTATCTGGGAGAAGCAGACTACTCTAAAAAACATTTCTAGCCACACCATGGACCAGAAGCAAGTATGCTCACAATTGTTTTATTTATCCTTTGTTAACCAGGTTAGTCCCACTTGCCTAGTGTCCTCTTTTCAGGGGAGACCTGAGGTGGTATTTATACTACTAGGGGAAATGTGGCCAAGGCATCAGGAAACAACTCCTCCTACCCTTTTTGATAGATGATGTGGCATCTTTTACATCCACCTAAACTATCACCAGCTCAAGCAGATGGGTTCCTGGTGTAATGTCTCATTGTAGCATGACACTCTCCGAAGCAGCACCCCCCTTATGCCACACTGCAGTGTCAACAATCAATATTCCTGCTGTGGGAATAGAACTCACAGCTTTCTTCACCAAAGGTGAGTGTGTTATCTATTGTGCTACTGAACATGATAAGACGATGCAATTGTTGTATTATCCTTATTCTCACCTACAGGATAGAAAGAAAGAGAGTCTTGAAGCAATCAACGTGCCTCAGTGACTGCTGTGGTTACCAACTCTCACATTTTATTGCTGAGGAGTGAGTAACAACAAGGCTATACATAAGTGCAACAACTAAGAGTTTTTACCCTAATTCAGCATGCAGTCAGTTACTCTTCTCGTACATGATACAGTAGTGATCTCTCCCATAATAATGTCTCTAGACCTGCACAGATCATTCTGACTCAGTAGATGTGAACAGAATTTCAATATGGGTGGACAGTCAGTTAAATGCTGCATATTTGACAGTTTTCCTGCATTGTTTGGTCATCTAAATGTGCAAAGAATGCCTGCTGTTTGGCTTGTAATGCCTGTAGTATAGTTTACTCTACTGTATCGATAATGTCTATGAAAACAAGGTCACAAGAAAGCAGAATTCTGCAGATTATTAGTATTCCGGCTTTGATTAGGGTACGTATGGAGTTGTTTCACTGCTTACTACCTTTTGCTCATACTGCACAGACCAACCCAGCTGTTCCTGTTTGCATGACAGAAATAGCAGACTGCTGATGACTTAATCCTTGTGTATGTTGATGTTTTACTCCCTTCTAAAATGTTTTATAGTTTTATAAGTGAATCAGAGATCATGTGTATTCTTTTTTCTGTTTCAGAATTTGACAATCTGTGCATTGTCTGTCTCATACTTGAATTATTAATATTCAAGCAGGGACATTACAGGGAAATAACATCACTGCTGGAACGATGTATGGATGATTCTCTTTGACTGACAGAAATGTCTTATATCCTTGCATTATATAATATAGTAATAATTCCTTGGAGGGGTTGAAGTTATAGTGAGATTTATACCCAGTGAGCCATTTTTGATCCCCAGGGTGAAACCTGACAGATCAAAGGCTTATGCCAGGAGGGAATACATCTCATCACTGTTTTTGCCCTCCTGAGGCATTATCCCTACTATACAGCTGCAAACATTTTAAATATTTTTTACATATGGTTTGCGATTGCTGCACATGTGCAGTTGTGTAGTGTCTAGAGATTCCCATACTTGAGAATCTTTTTTTTTAAGTTTATAGAAGGAAGCAGTGTTCAGTATTGAGAAAGACAGAATGAGGTTTTAATGGAAATAAGAAGATAATGAAGGAAAATAGTTTGTTGATATTTGCATCTAGTTGCTTATTCAGGGGAACTGCAAATTGAATTAGAATATGCTATAAAATTGAAAGTTATATGCCTTTTCAGTAGTTATCGCATGTTAATTTTATTACATTTCTACTGTTCTGTGCTTCTCTTTATTTCATTACTCCCATCCTGGCTACATCCCAGTGAGAGTTTCATAGAGGCAGCCTCAGTGGTGGTTTGTACTCTCACTGGCATTCAAACAACAAGGTCATTTTCCAGTATGGGTCCTAATCCATTCCACTGAGTGTGGGGCAAGTAGCCTGCATCACTGCAGGAACCATTACACTGTCCCCTTGATCATGCATGCTCCTGTGTACCCACACTGGGGGTTACAAAATCTGTGGTTTGGTGGATGAATGTCTGACCCAGAGCTATCCTTGCAACAAATCCCTCCTCTGAGGGATTGTGATGTTGGATGGTCCCGGCCCATAACCGTCCCTACTGAGGATAGGCATACCTGTCCTTCTCATGCAAGTTCCAATAGACATCTGAACCACTGATCATACGTGGGTCACTTGATCCATAGCCAAGGCTGAGGATAAGAACAGCCATCCTTCTCATGCCAGTTCCAATAGCCATCTGAACCACTGATCATACGTGGGTCACCTGATCCATTGTCAGGGTTTTATACTAGTAGAGATGCCTCTGTTCTGTAGCCCTGTTTTTGAAAGCAAGATCTTGGTCATTTTCTGTCAGAGTTTTTAGAGTTTTTAGTAGAATGCAGAACAGAAGCTGACATTATGAAAGGAATAATTAGTTGAACATATAAAATATTGCATGGTAACTATAAGAATCAATCAGAGAAGGTTAGAAAAGATTGGGAAGAGAGACTGGAAAAGCAATTCACAAAGAAACAATGGGAGGATATATGTATGTCTCCCAAATATGCAATAGAGTCTAGAAGATTGAGGATATTTGCTTGGAAATGTTTACATAGATATTTTTATACCCCAGGTAGACCCCAACAAATTTTTCCTCAGGCAGACAGCAAATGTTGGAAAGTGTGATGGGGAAGAAAGAGATAATTGAGAACATATTTTCTGTGAGTGCAGTGAGTTGATGAACTTTAAGGATTCCCTGTGAGATGCACTGTCGGAGATGCTGGTTGAGCAGATTGGTGTGACGAGGGAGATGATTTTTCTGAGTTATGATACAAAATCAGAATTGCCTAAACATGGTAAAGTTTTGCTGTGTCTAATTATGGTGGTTGCCAAAAAAAGCAATTACTAGAAAATGGAAATCTGAACCAACTATATCAGAAATAGTGAATATAGTAACAGAGAAAAAACAACTGGAACTGAGATCTTTAGAAAATGGTAGGAGCAAACTACATAAGAAAAATGGGAATTGTGGGAACAATAACAGGGGAGGAATGAGATTTAAAAGAAGGCAGGCCTTAAATGAGCTATGTAATGTTTGACTGGAAATGATTAGGTAGATTATAAGTTATGTACAATGTTTGCAACTGGGAGAGTGTCAGCATGGTTTGTGATGTAAAATGCTTGCACCCTGGATTGTGTTGGTGTGGTTTGTTTTCATTTATATAAATGTATGATTGCTTATGTCATAAATGATGGTTTAATAAAGATGTTTCTTGGTTAAAAAAAGGGGTGAGAATTGAATAATTTATGTAATATTGCTCAGATTATATGATATATAGCAATATATGTGAAGTATAATGTTTGTTAATGTTAATTTGTTAATACAGTTTGATTACTTTTGTATAAATGTAAATTTACCTATGTCACAAGTGATAATTCGATAAAGGTGTTTAAAAAAAGACATTTTCCAAATTGCACAGAGTGTGTTTCTCTTGCATTTAGCTGGCACTCAATCTTTTAACAGGAATGCTATATGGAAGTAGCATCCCCACTTAAAGATGAAATGCACAATTCTAATTGGCTGAGGGGTTTGTTCTTCATCCCTTATTTTGCAATATAAAATATTCCACACATTTTCTTAATCATAATCATGTTTATGACTTGGTTGAGAGCAATGTAAAAAGGAATTCCCTGTGATAGGAAGGCTCAGAGAGTGAATTCCATATTACAATTTTTAAAAAAAATGTTATTCGTTATGACTGGAATCAGTCAAAATGTTTTGTAGCATATGTATTGACTAAGTGGGTAGATGTCAAATCACATATATAAAGAGTGGGACAGATGGGGCCTCTAGAGGACACCAGCATGTAGGGGTGACTGTATTTGTAAACGTATTTGGAGAGGTTCCAGATGGGTATATTGCTACAATAGGCAGACTCCCATGCTATATCTTTGGCTTCTGATATTAACATTGTTCCTTCTTGCATCCTTTCACTTTTATATCTCTCTCTTCTCCTTTTCTTATCCCTTCACTTCCAGATAGCCTCGCTTTGTTTTTACCCATATTTTCTGTAGGAGTTTTCTGCATTATGCAGACACACACACACACTATATATATATATATATATATATATATATATATATATATATATATATATATATATATAGATAGATATTCAAAACAGATGCCTGCAAATATATATGCATAATTTCACACCTCAATTATAACCAGAAATAACTATAATTTCTTGAAACCAAGCCAACGTTGATCTATGCCTAACCTACAAGGCATTCTCCAGTCCAGCCCTGATGGATTTGCTACACTTTTACAAAACAAGAAACACTTAAAGTACCCTGTCTAAGGATCTAAAATGTTTCACCCAAGGGTCTGGCCTCCATGTCTCTGATAGGCAGAGGCAGACAATAATGCCCAAACTAAAATACCCTTCCCCACAGAACCTGTATAAACTTCCTAACTAACATACCCCCTCCTAATAAATTCCCTTGATGCATATGAACACAAATGGGTTGGATAGCATGACTAGGCTTATGAAGACCCTGGTGGTCATTAGCCAAGTATATACCTATTAACCTATGAATCTCATCTTGTGATATAAACAAAACATGTTGCAGGGACAGGTATGTGTCTCACAGATTACCCATTCTCTGGAACAGACTCCCCATTCAAGTGAAAGAAACTCTTTCCTAAGCTTACTTACATTCTGCTGCTAAATGTATCATGGGGGAGGGGAATGCAGTTCACCAATTATTGTACAAATTCATTTTTAATCAAAACTGGCTCAGGTAATTAGATTTCCACTGCAATCATTTAAAGAAGTATGAATGCTTATGCTTGTGGTATTTAGTGGCCTTGAGGAGGTACTGTGTAAAGTTCATTCTGTACTACATTTAAGGGGAAACTGAGACTGAAAGCACCAACACAAGGCAGCACATGTCTCTATTGACCTATGTGATTAACTCATTAACACTTATGTTGTGTGGAATGTCACGCCTCTAACAGCCTATACAAATCTTAGATTCCAGAGCATTTTTTTGAGAAACAGACTAAAGCTGTATAAAACAAACAAATGTAAATATTTTGTGAACAATAAAAGCTATCAAAACTATACAAATAGCAATGTTGTCAGTAAGAACTATTTTTTACAGTGATAATAGCCAGTGCAGTCATAGTCTTTCCATAAATACTGTAAGATATTACAATGTACAAAACACCCAAATTATAATTTTTTCTAAACGTTCACAAGTTTTCATATCATAAAAATTGTATTACTTAGATTTATATTTTTGCTAACAAGACATAACCTTTCACATGACAACAAGAAATTTTTCTATAAGTGCATGTTTATTGAAATATTTACAGCAATATAAAAATATATGCTTAATTATTTAATTAGCAAAACAAATAGTACTGAATATTTATTTATTATTTATTTTACATTTGTTTACTGGTAATATCCAACTGGGCTAGTAGCCCTTTTTTTAGCGGAGGCCCGGGGAGAAAAGCTTCATTACAAAAACACATTACAAACAATATAAGAAATTTATAATAATCAAGAATATGTAACATTAGTAAATATAGGTAGCAAATTATGCATAAACAATAAAAATTGAAAGTGGGAAAAAGAAAGCTAACAAATAAACTAGTATGAAATAGCTTGTGCCATCATAGAGAAATGACTGATCAGTAGATCAATATCATGGTTTTGATGGTAAATATTTGTGAGATACATGCATGGTATATGAACAAGAATATGGCTGATTGTTGCTGTGCTAGTGTTACTTGTTCTAAACAGTGAAAGGCAGTTTTGTGCAACAATGTCTAAAGTTTCACCTAATGTCATGCAACAGTTTGTAAGTTACTTGGTTTCTGAAGTATTAAGTACATATGGAAATATTGCTTATTTTCATAATTACTAACAAACAACTAGCAATATTTCCAGTATAGTATGATATAAACCAGCACTGACAGTGAATTGCTTTGCTCCCACATTGGTGTTTAATACCATACACCTAATAGCATATAGATCTTTCAGTTAAGAAAATATAAACATAAATATAATATGAAAATATGAATAATAAGTGGCAAACAAAGATTCATTTCTCTACTGCAGGAGTCCAAAAAAGCCCAAGCACTGAATAGACAATAAATCCAAGAAAAATCCGAATCCAGCAGTCAGTTCCAACACAAGTGCTTCAAAATTCCACATTTATTCCAACAACCATTGTAAAACTTCTCAAAAAACAAATGAACTATTCAACATAACACTGAACGGTTGAACGCTTTTGTCTTAATGAATTGACATAATCAGAATGATGCTTATTTTGAGAACAGAGGGACAGACAGAGAGACAGAGAGAGATGTTTTGGAATCACATAGTTTAGTTCTAGTACTTTTCTAGCTTTGAATGCAAGGAAATTAGACATATTAAAACACAGCCAGTGTTACTTGAAGACTCTGTCAGTAGTCAGACCAGTTTGATGTTTAGCAGAGAGTGTAGGGTTAAATCAGACATCCAGATGTTTCTGGAATTGTTACTGGAAAATCGTGGTTTTATCTGATTTGTGTAATGTCAGAGTGGGTTATCTTGAAGTTGTTCTCAGGTTACTAGAACCATAATTGCTGTCATATGAGTACAAAGTGACATTTTTTATGCAATGATCTGCTGAGTTTTGCAAAGTATGTTTGTATATCTCTTTGGGTAATGATGGTTTTGCCTCTGGATTAAGGAAAAGTATGTAACACGTACATTATGATATTCATATGTGGAATATCAAGGGCTACGTCACTGATAATCTAGGAGAGCAGAACAGGGCCTATTACTGACCTTTGTGAGACACCCATTTTACAAATTACTATGTTAGAAAAGTTTTCACACTCTAGAAACTGTAAAGTTCTATTCCTAGGTAACTTTTAAACAACAGAATAGTACCTTTACCAATTCCTTTTGCTCATATCCTGTGAAAAAAGAGTTGGCATTTGGCAGTCTTAAACACTCTCTTCATGTCAGTAAATCCTGCTACTTTTAAGAGACCCTGTTCCATATTAAAATATACATTACCAGTAACTGAGTATATTGTTATGAGTACAAATGCCATTATTTGGTACCTAATTAATAAGTACTGAACACCTGTATTGGGCATGTGATAGAATTTTCCACTTGATATGCTGCAGGAGTTGGCAAATATACATTTTTTCCCCAAGAACTTAGGTCCATTGGTAGAGATTGATAAACAGTGTGTTGTCTTGTGGAGATTTGGGGTGTGGAATTTTATCATGGGGTAACATTACAGAATGCTTAAAAGTTAGAGGAAATATTCCTGAAGTTAAAGAAAGATTAAAAATGAAGGCTACAGGTTTTGCTAGTATATGAACAATCATACTCAGAAAAGAAGGTTAAAGATTACTGGCAATAAGTTCCCTCCCTCTGTAATTTGTGTAAATGGTACATTAAATGATTTTTGTGATGCTATCTGTGAACAGTAATGTGATGGATCATGTGCTAGGGTTTACATCCATTTTGTAATCTTTGAACGTGTCAGTAAAAGACTGATATGATTTTTCAGTATTTGTTTTTTTTTTTTGTAATTTATTTCCTGGTAATTCTTTTATAGGTTGCCATAAAAGCTTTGGAGCTTTCAGCTGCAATGATTACAAAACATAACTGGCCACTGTCTTCTTCTTCTTTCGGCTTTTCCTGGTTAGGGGTCGCCACAGCAGATCACCTGTCCGCTCATGATTGGCAGTGGAGTTTTACAGTGTTGAGTTGCCAGCTCGGTGCCCAACCTTCCACAGAAGGCACACACACGCACACAGTCACACCTAGGGCCACTTCAATTTCTGAAACTCATGCCAGTTAAGTCAAGAAATATATGCACTGAGTAAATTATTTAGTCATGTGTTAAAAGCAACTCATCACTGTCTAGAGAAAATGGCACATAGGGTCATATTTCAATGAAGCCTATTCCATAAATATTTGTAGGATAGTACATGGTTGAGTTTTTTTGTCAGATCCTGAAAGTGGGTATGAATGTTAATTACATTAAGAATCCGACTGAATAGGTATACATTTACTGAGATAATGTTCACGTATGGAAAAATGTTGATGCCAAAAAGTGTACAAAAGTTTTAGAAGACTTTTTCCAGGTCCGCAGGAGTTCTGTAGAAGTGGATTATAGAAAAGGAATGCAGAGAGTGATACAAGGAATGCAGCAAATGAAGGAAAAAAAAACAAAAAACAAAAAGTAAAGTAAAAACCTTTAGAAACAGCAGAAGAAACAATGGCACAGGAGGTGCATGTGAAATCCACAGCATCTGGTGTGACGGTGGAGAACCAAAGGTGCATCACCAGTGCAAACAGTAGTTAATGTCATTTAACAGAGATGGCTGGTTATGCAAATATCAGCACTTAGTGGCTTTAGTGTCACGGTGACTAGTATGCATCTTAAAATATAAACATGCTAGACATCATCTTGAAAAACCTAGGCTCTTTCTGCTATACAGCCATGGCTATACTTTCTGCAGTTATAGCACAGTTTAACTGGAAGAGTATTTATAATGAAAGCACAAGAAATATTAACCAACTGATAACATATGCTTTGTCAATATGTGCAGTCTCTACAGAAATAAAAGTCATATAAATAATTCCACATTAAACAGAACTATTACTAATGCTGCCTTCAAAGAATAAATTGTCTATGTTGCATTAAAAATTGGTATGCTAATGACATTGTCATAATATTCCCTGAACTAGATCAGCTATGCAGAATGGGTTGACTGGCAGAAAACAGCCACAGGTTGTTTTTTGCCTAGTTATTAGGCATGCAATCCAGGAGACCATTCAGAATCCTAGCCTAGATTACTAATTGCTCTAGAGCACTGTCTGATTAAATGCTTTACTGAAGCTCACACAGCAGGCAGAAGAAGGTGGAAAGCTTCAAACCCTGCACATTTGGCACAGGGAGCAGCTCATTAACAAGTCAGAGCTTTAGTTCTCTGCACTAATTGCCATACAGAGTAACATTTTTTTAACTAAATGCAGGAATTGTTTACAACCAAATTTATAGACAAGACTGTATCACAATACTGATTCCATAACGGATGCTGAAGATAAGATGGTTCTGTTCCTCATTCCAAATAATGCAGACTGTATGACCTGACAAATGTCAACCCCTTTGCAGTTGCTGGAGACTGTAAAGAATATGATATAAACAGAAATGCAGGCCTATTAATCTATTAATTCATTCTTTAGTGCAACAAATGAAGTAAAACAATTAAAGATAATACAAATGCTGCAGCAGCTTTTGTTCAACAATGCATAAGTCATACAAAAATCAGAAAAGACATCTTTTGACTTCCCTGTGTTTTCCCTGTCATCAAGAATAGTTATCTCTGACTTAACTTTCGGATATTGGCAAAGGCTCTTGCCACCCCCATAGTGCCTTTTTTAGGCAAGGTTCAAAAGTCAAACCCACCCCCATAGACAGCACAAGGAACAAGAAACTAAGGGTAATGCTGCTAAACGCCAGAAGTCTTAACCTCAAGATGCACTTTTCGAAGCTCTCCTCAGTATGGAGAACATCGATATCTGTGCAGTGACAGAAACCTGGTTCAAGGCTCCAGAGAGCACCCCAGCACTACCAGGCTATACCTCATATCATGCTTTTTGGCCCCAAAACCCGGACCAAACCACAAAAGGAGGGGGAGTTTCCATATTTATCAAGGATATCCACACCTCCAGGTTAGTGGCATTGCACGAAGTATCGGAGACCATCCATGTGCAACTAACAGTGGGCAAGACTACTTTTCAGTTTATAGCATCCTACAGACCACCCTCTCAAAGTCAGGAATCCCACTCAGCTTTCCTGAAAACATTGGAGAATATGAAGATCTCTCCAAACACCATTATATTGGGCGACTTCAACTACCCAAACATTGACTGGGAGCACTACTCAAGCCCCTGCACCTTAGCCCAAAGGTTCCTGGAAATTATAAACTCAAATGCTATGGAACAACTAGTCACCACTCCCACAAGAGGGGACAACATACTAGACCTGATCATTACCAACATGGGGACTCTATGCTCCACACCAGAAGTATATCCCTCATTGGTAAGATCAGACCATAAATTAATCTCACTGGATGTCCACATCCCGACCCCACCCCCAGCCCAGAAAACCACAGTGAAAAACTTCTCAAAAGCGAACTTCTCACTTCTCAAAACTGAAGTGGAATCCTTCAAGGCCCCAGGGCCAGTGGAAACTACGGTCCAAACTGCAGAATCCTATATAAACGCATTCTACGGACATCTCCAGGAATGCATGGATCATGCTATCGCAAACAAAACCAAGACCCAATCATCCAAAGGCAGGCGTCCAGTCTGGTGGACCCCTGCCATAAATAAACTGTACAACAGAAGGAGGAAGCTACTACATGATAGAGCAAAATCCCTAATAGGAAGGCATCTCTGATCAGTACTAGCAAAAATTACGATCCCTCATAAAATCCTCCAAGGCCAGCTTCGAGAGAAAAATTGCACAGGACACCAAAGACAATCATAAGGCTTTTTTCAGTTATGTTAGAAATCTGGGATGCAACTCCCAGACTTGTTCTGAGTTGATTCTAAACGACAAAAAATACACTGAACCCACAGACATCGCCAATATCCTGGCAGACAGGTTCAGTGCAAACTCCCCAAAAGAGCAAGTATCTATACCAGCAGAGGGCTGCCTCCCAAACATCTCTGATGCTCAGGTGAAGGCTGCCCTCTCCAAAGCAAAAAACACTGCTTCCATGGGACCAGATGGCGTCTCAGGTTGCGTCCTACAAATAAAACAGCTGTACAATCTCAGCCTCACTACAGGATATGTGCCCACAGAATGGCGTACAGCAACAGTGGTCCCACTCCACAAAGGTGGAGCCTCTACGGACCCTGGAAACTATCGCCCCATAAGCCTGACTAGCTTAGTCTGCAAGGCTATGGAGAGGATCATCATGGAGCTCATAAACAAAGGCATTGGGGACCTACAGACACTAGATCCTACCCAGTTCGGCTTTGTCAAGGGCAGATCTTGCCTTTTGAACCTGGTTGACTTCTTCAAAACAGTCACCAAAGCCATAGATGAAGGGAAGGTAGTCCACACAGCCTATCTGGACCTTGCAAAGGCATTTGACACAATACCCCACTCGGGCATCGTAGATAAGCTATCCAGCTTAAATATAAACCCCTATGTCACAAGATGGGTCGCAAACTGACTCAAAGACAGAACCCACAGAGTGAGAGTTGCTGGAGCCATGTCAGACTCAAAACCAGTCACAAGTGGCGTCCCACAGGGTTATTTCCTGGGACCACTCTTGTTTGGTATATACTTTTCCGAGGTACAGGCAAACGTGGGAGGACTATGGCTCACCAAGTTCGCAGACGACTGCAAACTGGGCGCCATAATCAACTCTCCAGCTGACACAAACATCCTTCAAAAAGGTCTCACAGAGACAGATAACTGGTGCCAGCACCATGGTCTAAAGCTAAATGCCAAAAAATGTATAGTCATACCCTTTGGCAAAAATAATGTGCCCACAAATTACCACATAGGCAGAAACCCATTAAGTACAGAGAAAGTTATTAGGGACCTGGGGACCCAAGTTGATAGCAATCTCTCCTTTGAAAACCACATTGCCAAAGTGGTTAGAAAGACCTTCTACATAGCCCACCTCATCACGAAGGGTTTCACATCTAGATCAAGAGAGGTAATCGTGCCCCTTTATTCATCCCTCATCATGCCCATCATAGAATACAATGCCCATTTTGGGATGTGCCTTACCCGACACCTGCAGCAATTAGAAAGACCCCAAAAGTATCTCACCAAGAGGATCAAGGGTCTCAAACAGATGCCATATGCTGCTCGGTTAAAAAAACTCCAGCTCTACTCAGTTGCATACCGCCTACTTCGAGGCGATCTATGCCTGACATACAAAGCTATGTCAAATCCAGAATTAATGGACATGCTCCACCTCAGTAAATCTAAATCCCTTAGAGCCACACGCTCGAGGGACTTGAACCTCAGCACAGAAATAAATAGAACTTGCTGGAGGGACAGGTTCATAACCCAGAGGGTCCCTTCACTCTGGAATAGAATTCCAGTTCATGTGAGGCAGAGCACCTCACTGAATCTCTTCAAGAAGAATCTCGATAGGTGGATGGGGGATCATAGGTTTGTCCCAGGGATTACTCCCGTGTCACTATTAGACAGAGGCACAGTAAACTAAACCTTAAAGTGCACAGTATACTCAAATCAAGGGGTGGCATAAGCCATACAGAATCGGGCTAGGCTTATAATTGCCTCAGGGCAGATAGCCTAGTATGAACCTATGAACCTATGAACCTATTAACTCAGTACAGGTCTGACCTACCTGCATAGCTGATAATGCAATATTTTTGCAGCATATGCCTCCAGAGTCTACAGAGTCAGATCATGGTCAAATGGGGGCCTATGCAGGGTAATACACTTGGCCTCCACCAGCCATACCAGTATTCCATTATTCGAGTGTCTCACCCCACCAACCATAAAACACTGTTCAAATCTGTCTGGGTGCATACAATTTTCTTTGTTTTGCAGTTATCACAGAGACTGGATTTCATTTAAAAATTTATTTCATGTTTTACAACAAAAAACTCACAATTTTCTAAGCAAAATAAGCCTGTATCGTGTCATATATTGTAAGCATGTCACATTTTAGTAATATATTTATTCTTCAAGGGCAGCAGGCATTACATTTGTAGCTGATGAACTGAAATTCAAAGCCATTTGCCATCTTCAACATCTGCATTAGTAATAACTCTTTTTAATGTAGAATTATTCAGATGATCTTTACATCTGCAGAGATTATGCATATGGACAAAGCATATGTTATCAAGTGGTTAATATTTCTTGTGGTCTCATCATAAATACTTCTATTTAAACTGTGCTACACATGGCTGGATCTTATGGTGTGATACTGGTAATCTTTATACAGCTTTATGTAGTTCATCCTAAGCTACCAATAAAGTACATGTAATTTAATTCTTTATAGCAATAAAGGGTGTATACAGTCAACAAAGTGGCTACAGCTCTTGGTGAGGATGGGGGGCTATGTGGGGATGAAAGTACCTTTTTTTCTTATTATTTGTAGGTCCCGTGTGCATGTGTGAAAATTAAGTTGGAATACTTTATTGTGTGTGTGTGTACTGTGGTGGTGGTGGTGCTGCTGTAGCTTTGTCGCCTCATAGCAAGACGTTGTCCCGTTCGATTCTCAGCTAGAGCGTCTTCTGTGTGGAGGCATATGTGAATGGGGCGTGCCTTCATTGAAGGTTGTGCATCAGGGCTGGTAACCCGGTATGTAAAAATACACTACCAATCATTAGCGGACCGGAGTTCCGCTGTGGCGACCCCTAACCGGGAAAAGCAGAAAGACACAAACAAACTTTATTTTGTGTGTGTGTGTTTATGTGAAACAAATTTGAGATATGATACTTTGGTCATAATTATTATTAACACGTTTTTGGCACAAACATCTCAGTAGGATGCAGCAAACAATGCAACTATTATTGCTTGGGTTTGCGAGATGTCTGTGGATCATTTGTGCAAAGCAAATTAGAATACTTTACTGTGGACATTTTTTTAAATCACAGTCAGACATGTAATGTGTACATAGTCAATAAACTGGACATAATTGATGAGTATGGATATTAGTGGATTATAAAACTACAAATTTAAAATGCACTCTAATGAATGTTGCTGCATTAAACAAGAAATATAATTTAAAACAACTAGCAAGGAGAATCCAAAATAACACATGCACTTATACATGGTCCTAAAATGTGCAGGGAGCATGGTTTGAAAACAGCCCAGGGCCCAAGGTACACTTAATCTGCCACTGAATGCCTCTGTTAGAGTTTTTAGCAGACCGTATTAGGCAATTTAGACTGACTAGTGTGTATCTGCAAAAGTCAGAAAAGCATACTCTGTAACTCATCTAATTCTGTAATGTAGCTCTCAAATAAGCCATCTAAAACAACTAGAAAATATATGATTCTTTATTTGGAAAAATAAAGCATCCACCCTCTTTTTATTCTTTTGATCATCACTCTGGAAAATGGTAATAGCTGATTTTGTAGTTGCTTCTCATTTTATTAGAAGTGTTAACACATCCCTTTATTTTGTAGGTAGAGACTGACTGGGAGTCTGTCAGTTGTTTGAGTACTCTTTCAGTGAGTGCTGATGCTGCTAACTAAATTTACTGAAAGTCACTTTCAATGTAAATGACGTTTGCATTTTACCCTACTGTTGTGCAACTGTGGAGTTGGTATATATAAGTATGGGGTTGTGATAGTGTCCCCCACACATGAGGGTACATGGCAATCCACTTGCAGAAAAATAATAGTTTGAGGTTCACAGAAAGTGGTTTTCAGCAAGTTCTTTTTTTATAACTTTGGTACTTGCTGACAGTTCCTTCCGCAGGTTAACAATGAGGTACCAACAGATTGACAAAGGTAAAGGAGTTCAATATACTATGTGGTCAACTATTGTTTTTTTAACTACTGCACTCAACTAAATGTTGCCTTCTGTTGCTACATCTCAGCACCTTTGGTGGGCCAGTGTTGCATGAGATGTTATATAAATATATCCATGCAGCGACTGAAAGAATGCAATGTATGGAGAAGGGGTAAAAGTGCTACTCCTTGTGTGTTTAGCACATAGAGATTTAAGTAATGGGATGGGGAAAATAACTCACAGGTAAGTGAGAACAAATTATTCTACAGATGACAATTGCACCACTCAGTTACTCATCAGAGAGCAAAACTATGTATACGAGACAACATTAGATAACTTCTCTTTAAAGAAAAAAAAACTGTCAGCCAGAGCCTTCAATACCTGGCTTGGCCTGCAACTGGTCATCCTGTGATCAGTGTTTTATCCCAGTAAAGAAAATGTAAATAAAATGATATATAAAGCAAAAATAACTTGCCTACTGTTTGTATGTATACACAGGCTAGTTCTATTCTTATTTTTCTTACAATATATTGCTGTGTAATGTTGCTGCCAGGACTATGATGTTCTATGGAAATGTTTCCAAAAAGTGAAATAACTGCAGATTAATATATTTAGATTTGCAGTTGTCCTACAAATGTATTTGTAAAATTTCCATTTCAAGCTGGTAAAGTTTAAATTCCATCATTGGAAGGGGAAGTGTTTTCAGTTTCACTTCTCCTGTCCTATTCTGCCCTATTCAGGACACTTTACAATCATTGGAAAAAATGCAATGAGATACTTCCCACATTCATAGTAAGTGTAATTTGTTTTTCCAGTGACTAAGGGTGGTATTCATAGTCAGTTATGCATGTGTACAGAAAACATTTACTCAGGATGTAAACACACGCAAACAAAGTACACTTCACAGAGGTATACTGGGCATATGTGCAACCCTTGAAAATGATAAGATAGACACTGCTTTATGCAAATGTGTGCATAATGACATTTAATTTGAAAATGTATGTAAATGCTGAACAGAGCATATGCTAATGGGGCATTTTCCTTGCCTTTTGTGATTCAAAGTCACATATTGCTATGGAAGTCCATGTTGTGCACATAGGTTATAAAAGGCAAGCACCGCCATTTTTGGTCACTTTGTAATCAACAAAGATGCTTGGTATGGCTTCAGGTTTCATTGTTTCATGCTTTGAAACTGTGCTGAGCAATGCTCAATACCCAGTGCAGAGACGTGACCTCCAATGACTAACACATTACAATTTTGAAGAAAAGGTGGCTCTTGATTGCTTTTATGTGGACAGGGACATTACTAGGGATATGGCCCACAACCTGAACTGGGGAATTTCTGGTTTTTCTGTTCATGTACATACCATGGTATATATAGCCCTCAATATACTAGCCACAGGGGACCTTTCAGAGACAGTCTGAAGAAACACTGGGTATCCCGCAGACTTTGACCTCAATGATACTGCAGTAATTCCTTGATATTTTTCTAGACCATGTAGATTTCCCATAGTAAGCTAAAATGATGTGTGCCTTCCACTGTCTGGCATGTTTTCATGAGGTAATTGTTGTGACAGAGTCTACCCTTATGACTAGCGGAGCCTCACTTTGTCCACAGGGGGAGAGGTACCAAGGGGCTACCATTCCATCAACAGCCAGATAGTGTGTGATGCACTTGGCTGCATTACCACATCTCTGTCCAGCAATCAAAATGTGCCCATGATTCTCACATTTGGCACACAAGTTCAAAGTACCACCACTTTCTGCATGGACACCTAGTAGGCAAGTGTATCCTAAAATTACTGAATACCCCATATCTATTTTTATATAGAGGGACTAATTAATGATTAACAACTTTGCCTTCATCTTCTTCTTCATGTGCTCCCTCTCTATTATGCTTTTCAAGTGATATAGGCTACAAACTGAAACCCTGGCTAATGAAACCAGTCCATAGCCCACAGAGAGCTGCAGAGGATTGCTACAACACCTTCCTGTCCCAGACATAGACAGTCATTCAGCAAGTGTTTGGCTGCCTGAATGAGTCAGGGAAGCTCTTTATTACGACCCTGCTACTGCATGCAGAATGTTTACTATTTGTTGCATTCTGCACAATATGATTCTGCATTGGTCTGGTGGGCTGGTGTCAAAACCACCTGCAGTAGGACACCCTACTGGTCTTGCAGCTACCTTCCAGTGCACCATCTGAGATTTACACAATTGAGGATAGTGTGAATAGCCAGCCAATGGCAGCAGTAACATGTTAATCCCTCAGATGAGCATGTGCATGGTATGTGACAGCGAAGGTGAAGTGGCAGCATCTAGTCACAACTATGGGCCTTGATAAATGCTATATGACAGTGTAAAGTCACAGAGGTAAAACTTGGTTCATATGGTTTTAACTGTAGGCTCTGCTGTGAAGTGCATAGTCAACCCACATCGCTCATCAGACATTACTCTATAGACCATACACCAGAGTATAGTCAATACAGTCACAGCCATCATCATTTGAACAGAGGTCACTGGACATAGACACAATTATTAGCTATACTAATGGAGGCAGGGGCTAAAACAGTAGGTCAGGTTGTGAAGCAGGGCATGTTTGAGAAGACAGTAAACCTTCATGCAGATGCAGGTTTAATATCATTTGTTTGAATTTTATGATTTGCCTACCAAATTGGGTCGTATCCTCTCATGTGAAGGGATTGTTGGTCTTAATGTGGGTTTCAAACTGTGTATTCGTGACTAAATACTGTGAGATTATTTATTTTTATTATTTTATTTTTCCTCTCTCAACAGGTAAACACGTATTCATTTTTATTTATTTTTTTTATTGAAGGTCTTTCTTTTTGGGGAGGGGGTTCTTAACATGTGCAAGCATGGAAGTGCTCTGTTTAGTTGCTGTTAGCAATGGCAAGAAGGAGAGGGTTTCTAGACATGTATGGTACTAGGTGTGCAAGTCACATCTGGACTTTGTCACGCACAATGCTCCTTAATAATAGCATGGACGAAGATCTGAGGGAACAGGCAGAGGTACTACCATGATAGCTTGACATTGAGTTGCTATGGTGATGTGACCTCTATGATTCTGCTGAGGCCCTTGATAGTGACTGACCACTGCTGCATGACCAAGACCTTGACTGTAAGGTGTTTCCACATAATATTAAAGCTTGATGATGTCCAACATGCTGACTCATAGAGGAATCCACATCCATGGATAATGGAGCTGCCTTGGCTACCCATGGTGCATGCCTGACAAATCCTTCATGTATGCAGACCCAACCTCTGTCCTACTTATTTTTCTCAGCCATGTGTGTTTGGTAAGTCCTCCCATAGGATCTAGCGAAAACCACCGCTAATTCAAAAGCCAAGAACTCGACATTGCATATGCACCTTAGTTAGCTGTGATCTGTACCTTTAAGGAGCTAAAGGGAGAGCAAGGGGCGTGGTTAAGTGCTTCAATGCTGGTATTTAAACTCACTTGTAATGGTGTGAATGTTTTGCTTGTCTGAAGAAGTCAGTGCAAGGTACTAACGAAAAGCTTTTATAGTTGCTTAATAAAATTTGTTGTTTTTCATGTTTTTTACGTTTTGGACTGGCCTGAGTCGAGTTCATGGCTTTTGAATTAGCGGCGGTTTTCGCTAGTTTGTTTTTCCGGTCTTGAAAGTTTATTTCTTTGGTGTTTTTATGTCCACCGCTTCATCGCCAGCAGGGACTATGCCAGAACCAGGAGATTTAACTATTTTAATCAACCTTCTTACCTAGAAAGTGGAAAACTTAACGTAACGTGTGGAATGTCTTTCGCAGAGTACTTCATTATTAAATGGACTTAATACTTCACAAACATGTTCCTTGCGGATGCCTTTAACTGGATCTTTGGGTTTGACATCACCTAACGGAATTATTAATGAATCGGAGGTTCTACCTAACCTTACAACTCATTTGTTGACACAAGAATGAGAAGGGAAGAATTTAGTAAGTGGCTGTATGAGCCCCCCAGGTGCACTTGGTTTAGCACATCAACAGAACAACATGTCGGATGGCCAAAAGGGAAGGTATGTGAATTTTAATTTAAATGAATGGCTTAATAGGTCATTCCGTTTTGGATTCGAAAACGACCGAGCTAGTAATGAAGTTATTGAACACAAGAATGTGAGTCTGCCTATTAAATTACATGTATTTGATCAAAAACTACTTCAAAGTAGAAAATTACAATTCGATGTGGCATATTTCAATGAATGTAGGCAAGCACACATAGTCCCTAAAGGCCTCCGATCCTGGCAATACCCAACAGGGCTAGAGGAAGGTTCTAAATTCCATCAGGATTTGATAGCCCTGTTTGATAGACATGAGAATGAGTTGTTAAACCTAATTAGTGTACATTATCAAGAGACTATTAATGAGTTGAATAAGGAATTATCCATTTTAGATGAAGAGATAAAAACTGATGTTTGTTTCCCAAGGATTAGATTTGAATATGAAAGGTCATATACTAGTATTGACCACCATATAACAAAAATTACTTCAACTAAAGTCAAACAATTACAAAGAGACATTAAGGCTTATAAGGATGGTGTAGCATATCCAAAACCCCATAAGTCTCAGGGTAATTTTCTGAAAATTAACCCTAATCTACCGAAACATCCAGTGAGGCCCTGCAGAGAGGGCGATATAACATCAGTTATGGAGCAGAACAAGGGGGCCAATCAAGAGAGACTGAGTCTAGAAGGAGTGGATGGAGCAGGGGAGCAGGGAGATAATATTGATAATCCAAGTCAATTTGATACAGGGTTGGTCGGGGTAAATTTTCAAACACAAGCCTCGTCTCCTCAACAAACATCGAGCAGAATGATGAGAAACAAATACAAATTGAGGAAGAACTGATGGAAGATGTTAGATTTCCTAATACCCGATCAAATAAACCCTTTGAAGTGATATATAACACAGGGAAGGACTTCAAAATATATAATTACTCAAATTTTGTTTTCTCCCAACCCCTTGTTGACATTTTAGCCAAGGGCTTAACTTTTATACCCTCTAGACGTGCTAGTGTTGATAAGTCAATTTTAGACCTCAAACTCTTTGTGAGAAAGTTGAACTTGGCCCTTTTATTGGGAGAGACGGTCCAACCAAGGCCTATGTATCACATTCCAAGTACTTATAATCCACCTTTGGCCCCCTGCTTGGGAGTGTTTGAACACATGTGTGATGTGGACATTAGGAATTTGCTTAAGTGTAAACGACAGACCCACTTCAACATTTCCAAGATTGAATTGGACTCGTTGGAAGCTCTCAGGTCTTCTTCTATCAGAATAATGAAACCTGACAAAGGAGGTGGATTAGTAGCTATGGAACAGGATGAATATATAGATAGACTTTTAGCGATACTTTCTACAGAGACCTATAGAGAAGTATCTAAGAATGAATTGAATATTAGTATGAACCATGTGCGGTCATACTTTGAAGACATGTTCATTAGTGGGTCTCTGGATATGGACATTTACAATTTTATTTCAGTACCCTCACCACGCATTCTAGCATTATTTGGGAATCCAAAGATTCATAAAAGTATTGGTGATCCCCCTATGCGCCAATTAGTGAACGCGAGGGGTAGTATTACCTATGCAGCAGCGAAGGTAGTAGACACCATCTTCAAACAATATGTATCGCAGGTACCACACATAGCTGGAGATTCTTGGTCCTTTTTGGAAAAAGTTGGACTAGCTACCTTTGAAGGAAATGCCTATTTTCTGACCATTGACGTCATTGATTTATATTCTTCAATTCCCCATGAGGTAGCACTTGAATGGATTCAATTGGAGATAATTTATTACCAAGCTCCACCCAAGGAGATATCTATGGTGAGTGAATTGTTGAATATTATTTTGACATGTAACTATTCCACATTCAATAACAGATGGTTCCATCAGTTGATTGGTGTTCCTATGGGGTCTCCGTGTGGCGCCAGTGTAGCTAATTTGTTCTTTCCCAATGAGTCATGACCAAATTAGCTACACGGAGACCCCATTGGTGTTCCTATGGGGTCTCCGTGTGGCGCCAGTGTAGCTAATTTGGTCATGACTCATTGGGAAAGAACGTTTGCCTTTCCCAATAATATTATTCAAGAGAAAGTCGTTCTGTACATAAGATTCTTGGACGACATTTTTATCTTGTTTAATGGCTCACTGGAAGAAGCCCAAGACCTAGTGATCGGCTTCAATAATTTGTCTGACTTTTTGAAATTTTCTTGTACAATAGACATGGAGAAGATATCCTATTTGGATGTGGAACTTTATAAAGACAGAAGTCTAGGTCAGTTTGGAGCCAGAATCCATCGGAAATCAACTTTCTCTAATTCTTATCTACATTATGATAGTGACCATCCGCTTCATCAGAAAAAGGCTATAGCCAAAGGACAACTTGTAAGAGCAGCTAGGATGGTGTCAAGGGATAGTGAATTTTTGGAAGAGTGTGATTTCATAGCCAATTTATTTCTGGATCGAGGTTATCCAGAAACCTTGATTGATGAGTTGTGTCTTGAAGTTAAGACCAAGCGAGCTAATGGCTATTTTTCTTCTATCTTGAGTCATGTTGTTTCTGAATTGAGCCATTCACCATCACCTGTATGCCCTGATTTTCAGGGAAACATGTCCAGGTCCAACTTTATTTTAACTTTTAATACAGATGCCAATGACATAGTTACTATAATTAAGAGGAACTGGCAATTACTATCCCCTGAGTTACTTGGAGGTCCAATTTTTGATAAAGCCCCATTGATAGCATACAGAAGGGGCCCTAACATCAAAAATATTCTGGAATCTACGCGAAATTTAGTAACACCAAGATCAGGGATGTATAAATGTAATATGTGCAAGTATTGCAGATTTGTCCATGCAGGTACAGCCTTTACAGTCAAGAACAGGAAATTCCTCATCAGGGGACGTTTCACTTGTTCCAGTACCCAAGTGGTATACCTTGCTCAATTTTCATCATGCCCCAGTTTTTACATTGACAAGACTGAGAGGAAACTCCAGGAAAGAATGTATGAGCATTTGTATGCCATAAGAAGAATGAAAATGGACAATGCTTTGACTATGCACATTCAGAACAACTCAAACCATGAGTTTACATTTATGGTTATAGATCAACTGTATAATACTAATTCTTATGGACCTGAGACATATAGATTAGAATGTAAAGAGCTTCTTTGGCAATTAAGATTGGAAGCATATTGCCCCCCTGGTCTTAACAGCTCGTTTTCCATTAGTTGTTTTTTAAAACTTAAAAGTTTGAAGAGGTGACGAGCTGTTTATTCTCACAATTTTTTTTTTTTTTTTTTTAAATGAGAGTTAAAAAATGAAAAATGAGAGTCGACAAATTAATGGTTTCATAACTCTTTATTAGTCGACAGTGGTGGAGGGTTAATAGTTATTATTATACATCATGATTATTATTTTACAATATATATTATTGATTCACATTTTATTATTATTTAGTAATTTTAGGTCTAGATACGCTAACTTTTAGACCTGTTTTATTTAATGACAGTATTAAACCTATACAGAGTAACTTAAATTTATGTTATATTATATGTTATATGTCATATTTTATATTTCTATATTTTTATTATTTTTATTATTTAGTGAGATATGATTAATATTATTTTTCTTGGGTAGCTGTTCTAGTTATTTAGATGCTTAGGACAGTATGTATTAATTTCATTACATTTATTATATTCATTATATTAGTTATTTTACTTGAAAGCAGGCAAGATACAATGTATCCATAGGTAATCTTTGATTAGGAAGCATCGCGCTTCCATTATTAGTATTAGTATTTATGCTGTAGATTGAACACCGTTATTTTTATGTTATTTTATATATTTTACACATTTATCTACTTTATACAGTTTAATAATCAAAATATTGAGCTTTTTTCTTTCAGTTTCAAAGCCTGCTATTATTACAGTCTCGGTGTATGAATTTTTTATTATGTTAATAGAGAATTGCAAATGCACCTTAGTTAGCTGTGATCTGTACCTTTAAGGAGCTAAAGGGAGAGCAAGGGGCATGGTTAAGTGCTTCAATGCTGGTATTTAAACTCACTTGTAATGGTGTGAATGTTTTGCTTGTCTGAAGAAGTTAGTGCAAGGTACTAACGAAAAGCTTTTATAGTGGCTTAATAAAATTTGTTGTTTTTCATGTTTTTTACGTTTTGGACTGGCCTGAGTCGAGTTCTTGGCTTTTGAATTAGCGGTGGTTTTCACTAGTTTGTCCTCCCATAGGATCTGCCAATCACACTCCCCATGGGGCAATCATCATGGCATCACCTTTGGCTTCCCCCATTTCCGTGTATTGGTGAATGCCTTCATATAATCATTGCAACATTCTCAAAATCTCTACCTGTCTGTCAGTAGCAGTAGCCGACACCTGATCAATGTCCTGACACATTTGGTGCTGTGCAGACAATGCCTTATGTGTCTCAGGAACCAGATGTGATTGAAGTCCTCATTTGACACCCCTGTATCAAGTTGCACTCTTACCTCCTCCCAACATAACCCCAAACAATTCTGGTCCTCAATAAACGCTATCCTCCACCCAGGCAAAGTAGGTACCCCCACTCCAAACATCACTCATTCCACCGAAACAATTGCTACCTCCTTCAACATACATTTCACACAAACCGTACTGTCACTAGCTAGACAACGCAACCCTCCCTCCCTCAAACTCACACCTCTAACTCCAACTAGCAATCTTCCCACTAGCTTCTCTTTCTCCCCTGTTCCTACCTCCAAAATAAAGAAACTGTTAACTAAATTTAAACCCACCAAATTAGCAGCAGATCCAAGTGAATACCTACAACTCACAGCTGACGCTTTAGCCTACACAGTATCCATCTTGATAAACAGATTTCTATCAGAAAGTTACATCCCCACACTTTGGAAAGTATCACACATAATTCCCCTCCACAAAGGCGGCACCCCCACAGAGCTAACCAATTACCGCCCCATTCTCTCTCCACTCTCCAAAATACTAGAGAGATGCATCCATTCTCAGGTCTCAGATCACCTCCTTGCAAACAACCTCCTCTCCAACATCCAACACGATTTCTGACCAAACCACAGCACTACCACTGACATAATCTCTATCACAAACACTATCCTACAACATAAAAATGCTGGCTACTTTTCCTCAGCTACTTTCCTAGACCTATCTAAAGCTTTCGACATGGTACCACACAGAAAACTCATCTCTCTTCTCAACAACCTATCCTTCTCTCAATCAGTCACAGACTGGTTTCAAAGTTACCTAGCTGACAGCCAACAATCCGTTGTATGGCAGGACAACCTATCCCCCCAACTACCTGTCTCCATAGAGGTTTCCCAAGGGTCCATCCTTGGTCCCCTACTCTTCTCTATTGTCACCAGTAATCTAGCCTCTGCCACCACACAAGGCACACTCATACAATACGCAGATGACTCAATCATCATCTGCTCAGCCTACACCCTACCTGAACTACAAAAAGTCACACAGGACGCCTTTTTCTCTGTGGAAACTTGGTTATCCGATGCCCATTTAATACTCAACCCAAACAAAACTAAATTACTAATTTTCCAACCCACCAAACTTACCCAAAATCCCTCTCACTTTAATATCACAGCAAAAGACAACACAACTATCCATCCTACAGAACACACCAAAATGCTAGGAGTGGAAATAGACAATAAATTGAACTTTGACATTCACATATCCATGACCATTAAAAAAGTCCACAAAAAAACTAGGAGCATTATATAGAAATCAGCAACTACTTACTAAAGCAGCAAAGATCTCAGTAGCAAATTCTCACCTTATCACCATCCTACTTTACGCCTCCCCAATATATACAAACCTAAGACAATGTGATCTAAATCAGCTTGAAACCCGCTACAACAAAATTGCAAAATTCGCCACAGGGGTATCCTACCGTAGTCACCACTGTCTCTCACTGGCTGAACTGGGCTGGCTAGAGCTCCCTCACCTCCTTCAATGGTACCAACTCACACTCGCCCATAAACTAGTAAACCAACCACTAAAAGTCTCATCCCTTCAAAATCTACTCCAACCCTATCTTACCACCAGACCACTAAGATCCAGCAACAAAAACTTCCTACAGGTCACTACAGCCAATAACTCTGGTGGTGAAGCATTATTCTCCTGCGCTATAGCCAAATTATGGAACTCACTCCCACCCTCAATTACCTCTGTAACATCTTGCACCCACTTCAAATTCTTACTAAAATCACACCTAAAAACATGTAGAATATGCCCCTGAAACTTCCCCTCTAATAACACCCACTCCTCCCACCACTGCCTCTCTCAGCACCCACTAACCACCGTGAATATACCTAGCACAGTAGCTTATTAACCTAGCTACTTACCATACAATAAAAAGTTCTTATTGAAACAATTGACAATGTCTGTTATGTACCTCACAAACAGAAGTGTTTCTGCTGTCTACTGATGAATATGGTCTTACATCTGTAACCATGACAACATCTGTAATCTATTTTTAAACTTCTATGTTTGTTCTGCAGCTGTTTTAGTACTTTTGTCTTAATCTAGTATTATGTTCTAAGCTGTAACTAAAGCTATAATTTGTAAATGATATATTTCTGAAAATGTACAATTGTCTGTAACATTTGAATGTGGAGCTTTTCTCCCCGGGCCTCCGCTGAAAACGGACCTACGTCCAGTCGGACTCTCCCAGTCAACAAATGTAAATAAATATAAATAATAAAATAAAATACTCCAACTTCTTGCATTGTGCTGTTCACTTCCAGAGGTTCTACATGTGAATCTGACAGAGAGGTGGAGTTTCATGGGGCTTCCGCCTCTTCAAGAAAAGGCATGCACCCATGCTGTAGTACTTGTGACCCCGCCGTGCTCACATTGGTGTAATCAAACAGCTGTGGGGGATCCATGCTAGTACACTTTGCCCCTGCATGCCACTGTAATAAGTTGTGCCATGAGAATGCCAGTAATGGTATCATAATTGACAGTGATATAGTTTTCAACATTAGTCTGCCATCCTGCATCACACTCTGTCATTGGTGGTGTAGCTTCTGTCATACCTGTGATCAAGTGACAAGGACTTTACTATAGCATGCCGCATTACCTTCTTCACAGTATAACTATGTACATCTATTAATACAGGTTGAAAGAAAAGAAATGCATATGCACTATGCTGTTTCTCTGTGTCAGGGACCACTGATGATTCTGAAGTACCTGGTGGAGAGACATTAAAACAGGTATGCAGTAATGCATTTTATCTACAAATATGTTAACTGTCTCAGTGTTCAAACTGCCACATGGTAATACTGAGCTCCTCCAAACCTGTGGACACATGCTGGGTGTACCAAACTGCTATAATCCACATTAGCTTGAATAGTACCTCTACTGTCATCCTCACCATCATAATCCCCAAATTGAAGGGATACCAAATATTCCTCATCAAGTGTCAGGCTTTGCACAGTGGAAGGACCCCCAACAGTGGTGCTACAAGCAGTTGTATTCTGCTGTGCTTTACTCCTGACATAGGACACCATGTCATTAGCTCTTTTCCTGCACTGTGCCATTGTACATTTTCTTCCCCAATTGCAATTATATTTGCCAGTACTTGATTTCATACTTTAGCATGATCTGCTTGTCTGGGTCCCCCCTCTTCCAAATAAACATTTACCATAGGTCTTAAGTGCCTCCACAAGGATATGATTCTCCTTAGAAGAGAAGTCATTCCAACTGTGTCTTGTTCCTTGCTGCTATAACATGTTAACCCTAGCAGTAATACAGTAGATATCACTAGCATGGAACTGGCCTATACCAAAATGAACACAATATGTACCCCACACTGCCTGAATGCATTGTACATTAGTATGTGACTCTGTCTAGTTTTGATTATTAACAAAGGCGCGCATGTGTTTGTGTGTGTGTGTGTGTGTATGGTTGTGTGTTTCTCTGCCAGAGATGAGCAATGAACTGCATATTACTGTACTTTAAAACTACATGGCACATGTGACTTGTCTGTTGAGTGTTGTATGGTGGGGAGGTTCAGTATGTGGCCTTCAAGGTGCTTGATGGTGTGTGTCTCATTTCATTCAGTCATGTCAGTGCACAATGGTTCTTTATATTGCTATTGCCTCTTGCCAATAACTTTGACAAATATTATAAAAGCACTTAATGTAGTACATAATAGAAAGAGACATTCGTAGGTGTTTACATTGAGCTTGTTGACTGAATGGCAGGTGTTAACAGTAGCAACAGCATTTCTCTTATCAGTAATGTAGATGCATGATCAGGCCTAACTTTACTGTAAAGAAAAGTTTGGAAAATTTATTTATTTATTTTATTGATTTACATTTGTTAACCAGGTAGTATCCAACTGGGCTAGTAGCCTGTTTTCAGCAGAGACACGGGCAGAAAAGCTCCAGTAAATTAACAATATAGTTTACAAAACAACTAGTCAAGAAATGAGTAATTAATAAATCACAATTACAACAGTACAGTTAACAAAGATGCTAAAGAAAAAATTAATAGTTGTGGAAGCATAATAGCCCATATTACAGAGATACAAATAACTAGATCTATTGTATAATCAGAACTCTTTCAGAACAATAGTCAAGTCAGTTCTAGGAATAAGGCACTAGTTGTTTGAGGCGCAGGAAAGTACAGAGTTGTGAAGACATTTAGGAAGGAATTACCCAGTAGAAATACAGGGGCAGAGCCAGTTGCTGTTGAGATACTCTTTTAGGCTTTTTTGAATGAGGAGATGTTAGCATTTTTTTGGATGTGCTGAGGGAGAACATTCCAGACCTTGGCTATTTTATTAAAATAGAGGGAGTCACCATGATAGACTGGGTAATTTTTAGCAGAAGTTTGTCAGAGGACTTAAGGGGCCTGCAGTTTACTTTGGGTTGGACCAGGCTTGAAAGTCCAGGGCAATTACTGAGGTTGTATATGACTTTGTGGGCAAAGGTGAGTTGGTTTAGAGTTAACAGGTTGGGAAGTTCCAGCCAGTTGAGGTGCTGAAGAGATGAGCAATAATGAGTTTTGTAGGCATGATTGGCTGTAAACCTAGCTATTTTGTTGTAGCAGAATTCTAGATTATTAAGTCAGCCTTGCGTAGGTTGGTGAAAATATGTGAGCAATAGAGGAGGGTAGATAGTAAGTGAGATCTTGCTGTGGCTAGTCTGGCTTGGTGAGTGAGGTAAGGTTTGGCCCTGTACAGAGTGCCAAGTCTGGCATGGAGTTTTTTGATTGTTATGGAGATATGTGTATCAAATTTTAGTCTGTCATCTATTGTGACTTCTAGGAGTTTGGTCTGATTAGTTGGTTCAATTTTTGTTCCATTAGAGGAGTAGATGGAGAGAGGTAGTGGGCTGAGCTTGGATGATTTGTTTGTGAAAATCATTAACTTACTTTTATTTGGGTTTAGAATGAGTTGATGGTTGGAGAGGTATTTTGATATGTACTGGAAAGATTTTTGCACTTTGTGTTGAAGTTCTTGGGGGGAAGGGGCTGAACAGATAAGAGCAGTGTTGTCTGCGTATTGGATGATAGTTGCAAGTTGGTTGGCGGAGTTTAGGATATTGGTAAATATGATAAAGAGGAGGGGCCAGAGTATGGATCCCTGGGGTACACCAGTGTGTACAGGAAGTAGAGGAGAGAGTTTGTTTTCCCATTTAGTAGCCTGTTGGCAGTTTGACAGGTAGCTGTGAAACCAGGTTAGGGATGATGAGTTGAGATTGTATGTTGCAAGTTTGTTGAGTAGCAGTTGGTGAGATATGGTGTCAAAGGCTTTTGACATATCCAGAAAAATTGCTGAGACCAGTTGTCCAGCATTTCTGAGGTGTTGAATAATATCAGTGAAGATTATTAGTGCAGTGTTAGTAATATGCTTAGGCCTGAAGCCATGCTGTGAGCTGGATAGCAGGTTGTTAGTGGTGAGGTGATTAATGAGCTGTTGGATACATTTTTCTAGGATATTAGCTATGGGAGAGAGGATGACAGTTGGACAGTAATTTGAGATATCTCTAGAGGCACTGCACTTGTGAAGGCGAATGATGTGAGAAATTTTCCAGAGGCAAGGCATATACTGTTCAGAGATAGAGTGATTGATTAGGATGGCTATGGAGTAGGCGATGGATGGAGCAGCTACTTTTAGGAATTCATTGGGTAGTTGGTCTGCAGCAAGACAGTAGGGTTTTAGTTTACATAGGAGTTTTTTTATGTACATAGCCTGAATGGGTTTGAGTGAGAAAGAGTTTCTGTTTTCAGTGGTGGTGGGGGACAGTAAGAGGAAGGTATTGTTGGTTGTCTAGGAGTAGGTGGTGATAGAGTTTATAACGTGAGAGTTGAACTGTGGGGCTAGGGGCTCAGGGGTATTACAAGTGGAGAGAGCAGGGGTGGAGGTTTTACCAGGGTTAAGGAGGTAGCTGATTTTTTGCCAGAACTTCTCTGGGTTGTTTAGATATTTTTGTTGTGTGGTTTGAAAGTAAGTTTTTTTTATTGTTGGTGATTTCTTCTTAGTGTGGTTTCTTAACTGCTGAAATATTGTGAAGTCATTTTTGTTTTTGGTGGTATGATATAGTAACCAGGCTTTATCCCTTTGTTTGATTAGAAACTTAGTGTCATTAGATAGCCATGGTAATTGTCTGGCTTTGGAGTGAATTTTCCTGGTGGGGGCAAGATTATTTAAGATCTCGAGGAATTTATTATTGAAGTATTCTACTGCAAGGTCTAGTTGTAGGTTTATTAATGGAGACCAGTCACAATATTGAAGTAGTAGATTAAATATATCAGAGGAGAATTTTTTCTTGCTTCAGGTGTAGTTGAAGGGTAAGTAAGTTTGGGTTTGAATTCTTTTTCTTACTAGGAAAGTAGGGCATGGTCACTTAGTGTGACAGGTAGGCAGCCAGCTTGGTACCCCACGTTAGGCTTGCTGGTTAATATCCCATCACGTCATGACTGTTTTTTAGAATGTTTGCCTGTGCAGGTGGAGCAGTTAATAGTTTGGGTGAAGTTGTATAGGTTAATGAAGGTAGTAGGACAGTTAGAGGAGCAGGAGAGCCAGTCAAGATTAAAGTAATTTATGATGATAGTTTCTTGGCTGAAAGAGGAAGCAGACCAAGAGAGGAGGGATTCAATACTGGGAAGGTTGTTACCAGGGGGCAGGTAGGCAGCTATATTATTAATAGCTTTGTAAGGATTAAGTTGCAGGTGTGTGACTAGTATTTCAGCGCTAGGAATGACTGGGGAACTACAGTTTAGTTTTTACACTATAAGATAGTCTCTCAACACAATTGCTACACCACCACCTCATTTGTTTAGTCTATCTTGTCTTATAATATTGTAACCATTAGTTGTCATTTCAAAGTCTTTGATGTGGGGCTTTAACCAGGTTTCTGTTATGACAGCTATGTCTGGAGAGTAGGTGACCAGGGCAGCATGAAATTCAGTAATTTTATTTACAAAGCTTCTGAGATTGAAATTGATTATTAGTAGATCTGAGTTAGAAGTTATGGGAAGTGAAGTACAAAAAGTTGAGCCAGTGAAATATTATATAGTTTAGGAGAGGTGGAGTTAGGGAGATTGTGGTGATTGGGAAGGAAGTTACTGTTAGGGCCAAGGTTGGAATGGATATCTGCCTGTAGTTTAATTTGTGTTAAGGAGTGTAATACTAAATATTTAAGTTTGGCCAAGAGTTGTTTATGCCAGTATGTGAAGGGACGAGTGGTAGAGGTGCATAAATGTTTGAAGGTGAAGAGAATAGTGTTGCTGTAGTAGTACAGATGAGGGCTGATGTGGCTATAAGGCTTAAATAGAAGTTGAGCAGTGATGAGTGTATGTGTTAGGGAGTGATAGCGTTGGATATGAAAGCTATGGAAGTCAGTGGCATTATAAGCAAGGCAGAGACGGTATAAAAGTAATGTGAGGTAGTGTAATAGTTGATGGAGCACCATTGTGGGAGGAGTAAGAAGATAAGCAGGGGAAGTAGAGTAGAGTAGAGTAATCAGGGGAGGGGAACAGTGTACTGCTATAGGGCAGTGAGGAGTGTTTAGCTTGGAAGGGATGGAATGAAACAGTATATGATGTGGGTGGGGTTTGGGTGGGTGTGAAGAGAGTGAGGATAAGTGAGTTTGGTAAAGGCTGTGGTTTACTTCAGTATATATGTATTGAAAGTGGGGATGGGTGGGAATGGAGGTAGGGGAGCGGAATGAGCCCGAGCATATCAAGGGTGAATGAAGCAGGTTGGCCCTAAGCCGCAAACAGAGCTGCAAAAACAATCAGTAAGTGTATCATTAGCTGCAACTATGAGGGAGATAGAGCAGGTTGGGAGCTTGTAATAAAGTACCTAAACACTGATTTTAACACTTTTCAGGTTGCTTCTTAATGTCAAAGCACAGTAAGTTGATGGGAGAGTTGGGGGAGGAAACAGACTCAGGCCAGGGAGAATGCATGAGAGGGGGAGCGGAAAAAATACCTAACAAGGTACAAGGAGTGAAAAACAGGGGAGATAGAGGTTAAAAGCACGGTGGAGAGAGTGGGGAATGAAGAGGAAGCTGGATTAGAATGGTTACAGGGTAGCTTGCAGAAAGTGGAGTCAGATAGTAGGAGGAGGGGGTTGAAAAAGAAAACCGGAGAGCAGTTATGGATGTGAAGAGTGACAAAAGGTGAGGTAAGTGAATGTACAGTCAGATGACTAATGGTCGTTGGAGGTAAGCATTAGCTAGAGGAGAGCTATGGATCTGGGCAGGTTTGGCACTGTGCAGCGGAGATGCAGGAGTTTTCAATTACATCAATTTTCTAAGCATGAAGCAATAAACATACACTGGGTGAATGGTAAGGTAGCAGGCCACTTCTTTTTTAGATTCAATGCTGAGGTTTGGTGCTCTTAATTCCCACAGGGAAGCAGTCTAGGCAGTAGTAACAACAGGCTTAGTGGGAATCTATGAAAATGGGAGAGAAAGAGAGTAAAACATTATGAGCGAATGGTGAAATAGAAAGCGGGACCGAGAGATAGTAGGAGGGAGAGTAGTAAGGTAACCGCAGGCGGGAGGTCAGCAGGAGAGATGCTATATTATACAACTAAGCACTAAACGATAGTTAAGTGTGAGGCTCTACAATATCTATAACAGGTTATGCAGCATCTCTACAACATTAACATGAGCATGTATAATCAGCTGGTTTGCAATTCACAGTAGGTAGTTAGATATGTTTACAAACATAGCGTTAATGCATAAAGACAAAATAGTGTTAATATAAGACTGTACTAATAAAGAGTAGTATGTGGTAGAAAGCATTTATCTGTAACAACAATGCCAGACAAGCATCTGAGTAGCAATTTAGGCTGTGTCTCTTAAATTGTAGCCAAAAATCATTAATCAGTAACAGAGTGCTTTCGAGTATGTTCTCCCTTATAGTTCTGTCACTTTAATTTCAATACATTTTTGATTTTACTTTGGCTTTCTGATGATCTTTGTAGAAAAGCAGCAACAAGTTGTGCATAAAATGGTGCTGTGCACAACGTTTTAACAAAGTTTATTAAGTTTACAAAGTTCTTATGTAAACAAGCTTTTTGAGCACAGTGCTCTATGAATCACATTATTACCCTTATATGTGTAAACTTGTTATCATTGTATGTAAGTTTGCACAGGCATGAGCATGTGTTCTGTGGTGCATACACATGCACCTGTCTGAATCATGCATGTGTATGGTCATGCTTTGTTCACGTGCTTTGTTGCTTTGCTTTGTTGTGGCCTAAACTATTTATAGTCACATTGTACTAGGTATGGTTCACACCCTACCAATTTCACTTTCTCAAAATAGCCACCATTTTGTTTCTTCACTTTGGACAGCACAGATGGCTTCTCTTCGAGGCAAGTGTAGATCCCCAAGCTGGAATGCCAAATGAGTAAAATTTTTCATTACCTGTACTGCACCACCTACAGGGATAGGCTGCACTAAGAGCTGGCTGGTCCATTTAAAAAATAGACATATGGACAGAAGTGGCAAACTGTTTAAGCCCAGAAACTGAAATTGCTAGAACTGCAGAACTGTGGTCTCATTGCTTTTATGACCTCTAGCCCAACTGCCTTGCCTAGTGGGTAGCAGAATAAGTTTTTCTTTTTCAGTTGTAAGATCAGTATCTTTCTGTACTAATTCTGCTATACTGCTAGCTTGTTTTTTTTTACCCTCCCCACACACACACAGCTAACAATCAGCTGTCAAAAGTTCCTCTCCTTGTTCACTGTTTCAGCCTCCCCTGAGCTCAACCCAACCCACTTCTGTGGCTAGTGTGGAGAGTGAGGACACTGGTGCAGTGTTATACTGAGGTCAGGATGTGTGCCCTAACCACTAACACCCCACGGCAGCCTTGTGAGCTCCTCAATGTTTTCCTTCAGGAGGTGCATGCATGCTTCCATGCATATGCAGCCCCAACCAAGTAGCATACTGCTTGTAGCACAGAGTTCACCTGCCTGTTTACATTGACACTGCAGTAAGCCTAGGCTGCCTCTGTTCCCTCACGATGAGTGAGCTGATATCAGCTTCTCACTTCTATCTTCACCAGCCTGGCCCCTCCAGTGTTCAGGCCCCTAGTGGAAAATAGGTTATCTGGGGAGCAGTAGGGCTGTATCCCCCTGCACAATGAGGCTGGATGCTATATTGTCAGTTTTGTACTATGGCACTGTGGAGTACTTTGATGTATTGCCACTCTGCAATAAGACATCCCCACAAACTGCATGTCCTGGGTCTGCCCCATCAAAGAGAAGCAGTGGCTCTAACCCTGAAGGCAGTCTGAGTCATCACAGTCACTAGCATGAGCAGCCCCAGCTGGTGGCTCTAATGGAGGCTGCAGCTGAAAAGGCACTGGAGAGGCAGTGGGGCCCATACTAGTGCATTCTGCAGTGGACAGAAGACTTGCTGAACTGGTAGGCCCTGGAGAATGAGCTTCCAGGGACCACCCCCTCAGCATCAGGGACTGCCCTCCTAGACACCCCTGGGTAGAGTTCTCATTAAAGAGCTCCAGGCCAGTTTGATGGTTCAGTTGTCCCATACCTCCCTATTCCCCATAATCTGTGTACACACCCTGTTGTTTCAGATGCACCCACTGAGAGAGCTCCTACATCCTTCCTCATCACCAGTTGCACATCCCTTTTTGTCTGTCTTCACTTCCCTTTGTGAATCTATCCAATTGTGTAATCACCACCATCTGTCTTATCTGTCTTCTTATGCTTTGTGTTAAAAGCCCTTATCTAATCCCTTCCTATCATTCCTGCCTTTCCTTCCTTCCTTTCTTATGCCCTCTCCCCCTTCCCCTATACATATTGTCGAAAGGGGGATCAATCCACCAAACTATTAATATACATTAATATACCCTCCTCTCCCACCTCCTACAGCACAACCCTCCTTTGTCATTGTAATGTGTTTCCTATGTCTTCTCTCCTGCCCCCTTTCCAACTTTCTTATACACCCCCTTTCCATCTACATAAATGAAATAAATTGGTATCCATCACTGGACACCTGTAGAGTGAAGTTACTGGTATAGCAGGTTTATATGCTTGCCAGCATATAAACATAGCAAAGTCTCACGATATTAGCCAGCCCTTGCTGGCTAAATCTGGAAACTTACAGTAGACTTTTAGGCATGTGCACTTTATACATATGTATGCAGGTATTACATGCACACTTTAGTATAGCTTACACAGTTACATCAATACACATATTGCCTGGGAGTTTTTTCCGTAGGCTGCATATATTAGAAAACCAACATTGCAGATTTGCTTTGCTCACGTTTGCAGTGTATGACTATGAATACCACCCAAAATTTGTACAATTTATATTTTTAAGATAAATGCACAAGTCCACAGCAAAATTATGCCAGTGACTGCATGAAGATAGTTATCTGGTCAGTATGTCAAAAGTGTTTCTGATAAAGTAGAAAGGGTTAATATGACTACTTCAGATTCTGCCAAAAATTGCTCTTCATATGAAATATCTGCAAATAGCCTTAATGCAAGTGCTGCTGACATTGGAGCTATTTATGTTAGCTATCAGGAAGTCAATGTGGTTCACCCCTGCCATAAGGATGGACTAAGGGGATCATGCCTCTGATATGTACTTTAACATTTTGTGCTTTGTTCTTACTTACTGTTTTTATGTGAGGAAATGGTGTTCAGAGAAAAACTTTATGGGGCTGTGTGTCAGTTAATTTTAGATTGCTTTATTGACCTAGAGTCTGTTATTTTCTCTCTTTATGATTAACCAAAGTGCTTTTTAACTACATATATATACTTTTGAGCAATACTAGACTAGCAATAGCTTAATCAGGTAAAAAAAAATAATTTATTCCTATACTGTTTCCATTTTGCATGGCAAGAGGAAGCCATCCTTCTTAACAAGTGCAGTACTTCGCCACACATTTGATGTAGCATTTTATAACCTGAAAATACAAGGAGGCTTTGACTTCTCCTTGAATTCAGATGCTCAGTTTCTTATTAATTAGTGGACAGGGTCATAACTTGACCCTGCTTGCAGAGGTAATCTAAATGCTGACTCTGATTGTTACAGTCCTGTCACTTTCGATATAATTTCTGAACTCTTAGCATACATCTGTACTCACCAAGCTGACCAGGACTTAAGCACACAATGACATGATTATGACATATTTATACTGTGGAAAATAAGCACTCCATGTAGCTCTGCGGCCACTAGATTTAAAGTATAGAGCAGTAGCAGGTCCTTTGGAAAGTTTTCAGTTCTGGTTGCACAAGTAACACTATTCTCAGACTGTTGATTGGCATAGCTTAGATGTTAAGTCCAGCCAATGTATTTATTTTCTTTATCTGATATTTGCATTGGTTTAAAATATATTCACACCATACGTGACACTAAACAGATGCAAGTAATACAGTTTACTTATGTATGTATGTATTTATCTGCATTTGCTTACTGGGAAAGTCTGACTGGGCAAAACTCCCATTTTCATCAGAGGCTTGATAGAAAAGTATGTATTATGTGTTATGTATTATGTATATATTACGTATGTGATATATGTAATATATTACACATATCTGAATGAAGTAACAGGAAAAATATGCTGTAACACTCAGAATTATATAACTTAAAATGTGATCACTATGTTACATACACCATATATTATTTACAGCATGTTACGTTCAGACACATCAATAGAACATAGTTCAAATACAGCATGTAAAAATCACATGCATCAATAGAACATTCAGCATTTACAGTGGATGCATATACTACCACTGTAATTTTAGCACAAAGACAGCAAGCACCCAAGGCATATGCATATTTTATCCAAACAGTTAAATTCACTTGAGACCAGTAACCATGAAATTACTGTAGTAAAAGGGTGAGAATTTTGTGATATTTGTATGATCTGACTATATGAGGAAGGGAATTAGTGATGGTTTGGTACGAGGGCAGGACTGTTATACTGATAGGTAAGATCATTTGAATCACAGGTATGAATTCATTAGGAAGAACAACATCAAAAAATGTTCCTAAGAATAGTCTAATATCTGTTTTTCTTGATGATGGAGGTCATATTGCAATTAAGATAAATTTCTGTAGCTCATGGGTTCAAGTCATATCTGAGAGTTGTTTTATTTCTTTTTTATTGTGTGAATGCATTTCACATCGCATGCTTACAATACGCATTAATAAGGAACCATAATGGCTGCACCCGTGTACTACATTCTCTACTGAATACAGATGGCCTTGATTCTTGTCTGCTGGAATCACAAATTAATTATAAAAATATTGGAAATTAGTTGCAAAAATCTTACAGTACATGAGTGTGTGTGTGTGTGTGTGTGTGTGTGTGTGTGTGTGTGTGTAAGCATCAAATGTTTATTTAATCGAAGTCAGTTCTGCATTTGGCACACATCTCTTAACATTTTATATATTATATCGTATGGCAAAATATTGTTACCCACTAAAAAGCAAGGGTTAACTGCATGGTTAACCTACAACAGTTACTCAGATGTTAACTTGTGTTACCTAGGTAGCTATTTCATTTTACAGCGCTGCTGGAAAAGCACATGCTAAAATCAGAAAGTACATTTGTAAACAAGTAGCAGTGCTTATTATGACATACTGAGTTTAAAAAAGTTCCTCTTTAAATGTATTATGTAAGCAGACTTATCCCTAAAAATTCACCATAGACTTTAAGGAATAATTCTATACCTAGCTGCTAAAGCTGAATTATCCCTTCCTTCTGTTCCTGGGTATTACTCTGTAACCTTTTCAACTTTGTTCTTGCAGCTTGTAACTGATTGCGAACTGGCTCTTAGGTTCTTTAGGTTCTTTACTTTATTTTAGTTTAAAAGTGTTCTAATATTAATTAAAGAGAAGACTAGTGCAGTATAAATGTAAATTCTGTATGTACTACAGAGCATGTTCAAAGGACACATCTGTTATGGTGCACCTGGTGGTAGCACAATGTATTAAAGAAGATGGATGAGATGATAATTATACTCTAAAACTTATACTCTAAAGCTAGCAAATACCCTAAAAGAGTTTAAAACATAGTTTAAAACACAGCTATTAAACTAAGACTCTAAATACCTACCATACGGCTCCAGGAAGCCTTAGAAAACACTTGTAGTCAGTGTTAGCCCCGCTCCGCTCGGGCTCACTCTGCACCCCTCCCTGCTCCCATTTCCTACCCACCCCCAGTACCACTAAATTTATAGTTACATAGCCACACCCCCTGCTATAAAAATCTATCAGCTTCCACCTGACATACTTTCTCCACTCCCCACTCTATTACCTCTAAATTTACCATCCTATCTTCTGGTGTTGTACCATCCAAACAATATAGATCCTTAACTGACACACTCCTCCGCTCATAATGTTATACTCCTCTTTACTATCCATTTTGCTGGCCCCTTACCTACTTACCTTGTACAAAAAACAGTTTCTCACTGGATATCACTACCCAAAAGGCCATACTATCACCCCAGCTGTAAGCCCTTCTACCTTTCACCAGTCTTACAGTACAGTGTCCAGCCCTGCACCTTGCTCATGCTATCAACTTGCCAATCCCAGAAACATTAGTTCTAGATTGAAACAATATTATAAACTCATAAATAAACCATTGAAACTCATCACTAGGTTTAAACCTAACCTAACACTTGGTGGTGACATCCACCCCAACCCTGACGATCCACTTCAATCAAACCTACCCCCTAATCACAATCCAAGTTATAAACCTATAATTGATAGGCCAGCTAACTCTCTCCTGGCCTGTCACCTTAACATTAGAAGTATTAACAACAAGGTACATGAACTCCATGCACTCCTAGCTGTCCACTCCCCTGAGATTCTCTCTTTATCTGAAACATGGCTAAAACCTAGCATTACAGACAATGAAGTGTTACCACCTGGGTATAACATATACAGGCTGGATCGTGCTTCCAGGAAAGGGGGTGGGGTAGCTGTTCTATATAAATCTGCATTGAACGTCACCATTGAAGTTATACAACCACCTCAAATTAACAACTCAGAGATTCTTGCCACCAAACTACAAATTAATAAAAATAAATATGTTTATTATCATCTGTATGTACATTCCCCAGGTAATAATGTAGCTACACTTGAAGATACCCTTCACTGGCTAACATGTCACTACCCCCAAGAAAACATACTACTCAGAGACCTCAGCATAGACTGGAATACCTGTTCCACAGACTCCCCAACCACCCATGTTAACCTGCATGCATTCTCACAAATCATCACAACCCCTACCAGGATAGGTAAGCCAAACCAAACAGAAAGCATACTTGATTGGGTACTTATAAATAGTCATCCCCAATTGTACACCTCTGGGACCCTTCCTGATGACCTAAGCGATCACATCCTCACCTATATTATTAAGCACAAAGCCATCGACCCCCAACAACCCTTACTTAGAATGGTAAGAAAGAAAAAATACTTTAACCCCACCCCCAAATTCCAACAAGAGCTAAACTTATGTAAATGGTCAATTCTAAAACACCTCTCCTTAGATGAATCAGTCGCATACTTTAACAACAAATTCCTAGAAATCCTTGATTCTCATGCACCCACTCGCTCAATAACAACTAAATTAAAAACTGCACCATGGCTTTCCAAAGAGTCTAAACTAAAAATCACTCACAGAAATAAGGCATGGGCATTATGGTGAACTACTGAAGACCCCCCAAGATCACATTAAATATAGGCAAATAATGAGTATCTACAAAAAGCAGCCGATGCCATTGCTTACCCCATCTCAATACTAATCAATCGAACAATAGAAGAAGCCAAAATCCCTTCTATTTGGAAAATATCCTATGTAATCCCACTTCACAAAGGAGGTAGCTCTACTGAGTTATCCGTTATAGGTCAATAGCAATACTATCCCCATTTGCAAAAATTATGGAAAAATGTATCCATAGACAACTGATGCATCACCTAACTCAGAATAACCTCATGGCAGACTCCCAGCATGGCTTCTGACCTCATCACACACTACTTCAGCCCTTCTAGATTTTTCCAATACCATAAACCATAACTGCAATAACAATAACATATCCTCTGCCCTCTTCTTGGATCTCTTCAAGGCATTTGATATGGTGGATCACCAATTACTAATCCACACCCTGAAAGCTTTCTGCCTAGATACTACAGCCATCCAATGGTTCTAATCCTATCTGAATGATAGACAACAGGCTGTCCTTTGGCAAAACAAGCTTTCTAAACTCCTACCCAACACACTAGGTGTACCCCAGGGATACATACTAGGGCCGCTTCTATTCTCCATCTTCATTAACGACCTCTATTCTGCTACCCCTACAGTCAGCTGTGTCCAATACGCTGACGACTCTACCATGATATGCTCGACCCCATCACCAAATGAACTGTGGTCAGTTACACAAACCACATTTAACACAATTGAAAACTGGCTTTCTGTTTTTTATCTGATCCTGAATCCAAACAAAAACAAACTGTTGCTTTTCTCACCAACACACAGGTCTACTGGATTCACTTTTACCATTAAATCTAATAATGGCACAATAATCTCACCAGACTCCTCTACAAAACTGTTAGATGTTTTAATCAATAATAACCTTAAATTTGACCTACATGTTAATCAATCCATAAAGACCATCAATAAAAAACTAGGCTCACTTTACAGGATAAAAGCCTTCTTAACCCCTCCTGCTAGATTTTCCATAGCTCACTCTCACCTACTTTCTACTCTTCTGTATGCATCCCTGATACTCTCCAATCTAAACAAATCTGTCCTTAACAAACTCTCTATCTGCTATAACCATATTGCCAGATTTGCCACTGGCCTGCCTTATAGGACTCATCATTGTAATAATGTAAACCAGCTTGGGTGGCTAGAATTACCCAGCTTGATCCAGTATAACCTCATGATTACTGCCCATAAGATACTTTAGAATCCAGATAATACTCCTGCTCTTAAAAATAAATCCAGATAATACTCCTGCTCTTAAAAATATTATTACCCCCTATCACAATCACCGGCCACTTCGATCCGCTAATAAATTACTAGTCCAGATTATCAAAACTATTAACTCTGCCGGTGACTCTCTCTTCAAAAACTCTGTAGGCAGATCCTGTAACTCCCTCCCAACCAAAATTACTTTGCTCAACTCCCTGAGTCAATTCAAGACTAGCCTCAAACAATATCTGACACTAAACTGGCTGTATCAATGTAGCAAACCCGACTAACCCTCCTTGACAATGAGACTAAAATAGTTATTTTAGCTTAGCTGTGGCCCTATCCTGACCTTTACTTTGTTCAACTCTAACGTGTTTAGGTATGTAACCACTGTAAATATTGTATCTGTAACTAACTGTATGAGTTAATAACAGTATTCTTAGCTGACTTGAATTACTTAATGATGACCTACTCTCGGAATTTTCTTTAACCCTGGAACTTCTGTAATTTGCTTAGGTATGCAACCTCTGTAAATATTGTATCTTAAACTTAACTGCTTGTTTAGATATGTTAACTACTGTATATACTGTATTTTATAATCTAATTTGCTGACCTTGGAGCCTTTCTCCCCGGGCCTCTGCTGAAAATGGACATGTATCCAGTCGGACTATACCGGTCAACAAATGTAAAATAAAATAAAAAATAAAATAAAAAAACACAATGATATAAATGAAGAATTTTACCTACAGATACCACAGTTTATAGCTGAGACTGATGACATAGTTCCACATTATCTTGGACACACCATTGAGACATAGCATTGGGATGCAAGTACAGATCCATCCATCCACAACCCCTTTTTTCCCATTTTTGTGCATGGGGTTGGGGCGTCACTTCAACAGTGACAATCATCTAGAGCCAAGGTGTATACTGCTGCGTGGCTAGCCTTGCTGTGGTAGTTCTTCCACACCACACACTCGCATGCGCACACACACCTATGGCCAGTTTAGAGTGTCCAATCCTCCTACTGCATATGTCTTTGGAGTGTGGAAGGAAACCAATGCAAACAAAGGGAGGATATGCAGACTCTGGTCAGAAAACACCCCAGCCAAGAACAGAACCAGAGAACCTCTTGCTGTGAGGTGACAACTCTATCCACTGTGCCACTATGCAGCCCATGCAAGTATAGATCCCCTGCAGGTAAAAGACAGTGTTGTAGCTCCAAGTCCTAGGATCAAACATAGTTTTATATGCTAACTTTCAGCTGGGAAATTGCAAGATTGCAGCCACTGGAAGGAAGACAGGGACAGCTCCAAAACTTCTATAGACTGTGCACTAAGTCAAAATGGGCATGGCACTAAGCTGAGGAGAGAGAACTGGAACAGCATTGCAGCACGTGTTGGCAACAGATATAGAGAAACTTTTGCTTAGTAAGTCTTACCTGTTTAACAAATGAATACAAAGAAAAACAAAAATATTCTGTGAAAGTTTCTCTGCACTGAATAGAACTCATGATTGTTTATCAAATGCTGTTTATCCAATTGACAAACAGCAAAAAACCCCCCCAAAAAAAACAAACAAACAAACTGAAAGTCATTGTCAAAAAACAGAAATTAGACCTCTTGTTTTATGGGACAAGCTCACCCTGCACTCCCAGTGGAGAAAGGGCAGCTCCACATATTATCGCTGTCATGCTGTACTCAGTCGGACAAACAGTGATCGCTGAAAACACATGTTCCTACTGAGTGCACATGTTGCCATCACGTATATATTGTAATAGTACAAACTGCATTGCAGCACACCATGTGCACTACCTGTAAGGGCTATGTCATTTCTTATAACTGCTGCAGCCAAGATACAATAGAACCTCAGAGCAAGCTACACACAAGGCCCAATATCAAAGTTTTCAGTCATGTCAGGGACTTAGGGACACACATAGATAGTATTCTAGCCTTTGATCATCACATGTCTACAGTGGTGAGGAAATCATTCTATGTTGCGCAACTTATAAACAAAGGTATGGCACCTAAGTCCAAGGAAGACATTGTTCCACTGTATTCGGCATTCATCAGAACTATCATTGAGTACAATGGCCCCTTTGGTATGCACCTTACCAGGCATATCCAACAATTGGAACGTCCGCAGAGGTTCCTCACGAAAAGAATACAGGGAGTAAGTAATATATCCTATGCAGACCACCTCAAGGCCCTATCCGTGTATTCTGTCTCCTACAGGCTTTTGAGTGGAGATCTATGCCTGGCATACAGGGCATTGTCAGACCCCACTTTCATGGACCTCCTGCATATCCACAAAACAAACACACCAGAATACCCATTCTAAAGACTTAAACCTTGCCTGTGATATAAATAGGACCTGCTGGAGAGATAGGTATGTATCCCAGAGACCACACCATCTATAAGACAGGCTCCCCATCCATGTGAAACAGAGTTCCTCCCTAACCCAATCCAAGTGCAGCCTGGACAATTGGATGGGAAACCGGGAATTCATCCCTGGTTTAGCACCTATGTCTCTAATGGACACAGGTAACCTGTAAATGGTTCATCTCCCAGGCCCATGCTTACACTCATCAAGGGTAGCAGAACTTGTCAGAGATTTGGGATGCATGGTTAGGCTTAAAAAGGTCTTTGTGGTTGTTAACCTAGTAGACACCTATGAACCTATATCACCAACAGCATAACGTGATGCAGAACTCAGCAGTACTTGGGCTGTTGCCAAGGAGAGTGCTGTGATGTGAACATCTACAGCATCAGTCTCAAAAGTGGTTGTGTTGGGTTCCGTGGTTGTGCCTCATAGGGCATGTACTACACTATAGGTCAGTTAAAGTGGAACAGGTAATCAGGTTTGTAATCTGTAGTGTGAAGGCCAGGTATTCCGGGTTCCTATTAAGTCAGCGAACACACTAAATTGCGAATGCTGCTTAATCGAACCTACTTACCCGAAATGGCAAAATCCCAAAAGCACGGAACAGTGATTTTTTTTCCTAGGGAAAAAAAAATCACTGGGCCATTTTTGGGACTTTGCCATTTCCTCCACTGTGGTGTGATCTCGGAGTTGGTATATTTAAGTAGGGGGGGTGTGGGCGGCAAAGCCCCCCCCACTTTATTTTGTGTTTTTTTTTTTTTAATGGATCAGCAATTTTTTTTCCCTGGGAAAAAAAAATTGCTGATCTGGTTGCTGAACATTTTGTTTTTTTGGTGTTAGTGGGCTGATTATATAGCGTTCGCAATTTAGTGTGTTTGCTTATATAATATAGACACCGTATTCATATTAGATGACAGTCATGTGGACTCTCTGCATCAGGTTCACCTATCTTAACATATGGTATTACCACCATGCAGTTTCTCTGTATAAACAACCTAGCAATGCGTATGTGATTTTCTCAGCAGTTTTGTAAAAGGCTTTCTTAATTGCCATGTGGCACAAGGTGCATTGCATATTAGAGGATTTGTAATGGGCACAGTCATATCGTACTCTGTATTGCTTGGGAAAAACAAACTCACATTACATTGCCGGGATATGAACATATGGAAATGCTGACACAGAAAGCATGCTACTGAGTCTATCTGAGGACTGTAGCCACCTCCCATGCTAAGTATCCTTGTACTGTACTACTGCTTTAAAATGCTCATTCCAACATTCCATCAACTTCTCCATGTTATTTCAAATGTAACTTGAAATGTTTCTCTTGCAACTGCCATCTCCTTGTCCTCCTGTATTCTTCTTGATTAGCTTTTCCATAATAACACAGTGCATTTAGATTACCTCCTCTCTTGCATTTCTGTTTTCAGATGTGTAACTGTCCATTTTCTAAATTTCTGCACACAGAGAGGCCCCGCTATACCTTTTCCATTTCTGTAACTCGGAACTCATTGCTTTTTACCATTCTCATTTCACTCTGTCTCTTTTACCACCACTGCCATGCACAATACTCCAGATGTGTCCTTAGCAGTATTTTCTACGCCAAAAGGATATCATCAGCATCTGTGCAAACCATGCTTCATTCTGTATCCATCAGTTTCTTATTGTCTGGCAACATGACGTTTCACACTGCATAGCAAGATTTAGTTTAGAAGGTGTGTATTGCCTCCATAACCTTTTCGTCTGTTTTCCTAAGGTCACCCAGTAAGTCTAGTAAGACTCTATGCTTTCTGTAAGTTCCACTAATAAGTGCATAACATTCTTGGTATGGTCCATGCCTCCATTGCCATGACATGACATGTCTACTTGTAATATATAGTTTTCCATGTATGCATGCAGGCCATTGTGACAATTTTTGCATTAAATCCCACATCCACATATCTACTCACACTGACATCTGCATCCATCTATGACCAAGGCAGAGTCTTTTTATCATTAGCATATTAGATGAGCTTGCTGTTTGAATCCACTGTGATACCTAAAACAAACACACTAAGAAAGACAATTCCAAGCACTGAACCTTGTGAAAGTTCACTGCTTACTAACATTTCACATGAAAATGCCTATCTGGTAACCACTCTCCACTTTTGGTAAGATAGTTTGTTTCCAAGCCACTTCAGTTTTTAGAAACTTTCCATCCATTTTAACTTTCCTTACATCCTTCTCCGAGGTCCAGTATCAAAGGCCTTACAGAAGTTGAGCTCCCATCATAATTATCATCAAATTTACAAAATTCTTCTAGTCCACCATAGTGCTGAGCTGTTGATATGAGATTAAGTTGAACTGGCAAAACATTTGTTGTGTGAAACCATCCTAACTTACCATCAGTCAGAGAATAAGCATCTAATATCTCATCCACCCTGCAAAGCAGACTTTTTTCCATGACCTTGCCTAGAATGGAGGTCAGACTAACAGGATTATGATTACATAGCTCTTTTCTAGGCTGTTTTTCTGCAAGGGGATCATTGCAGGCAGCCTCCAGGTTTGCAGAACTGTTAGTGTTACTAAAATGAGACTATAACATTCTGCCAAATGGTTGCTTATCACTTCTATCAAACCTTTTAACTTCCTTGGAAGTTCCTCATCCTTAACGTGTACCTATTTATTTATTTATAACTTTTTTAACTAAGTCCAGTAGGCACAAGTGCCATCATTTTTCTGCATCCAGTATCCCACATTTGACCACTGTTAACATCTGGCTTTTATACACCCCCCCCTTCTTCTTCAACTGCCTCAATGGGTACTTTCCAGACAATTCTAAATACAGCCTGTTGCCAGGTCAGCCTCTTGATTTCTTGTGAGCAGAGTTTTAAAATTACTCAGTCTGAGGGATGGAATAGGGAGCAAGAGCTCACATGAGGAGTTATGGATGGGGCCACAGGCGCCATCACTCTATGGCAGCTGTCCAGGATTCCTGACAGCGTGAGCAGTGTACAGTGACATCACCACACATGGCATGTACACCCATGCTTTGTGCACAGGATGCCCTACCACTCTTTTTCCTTTACAGGCTACATCCTCCAAGCTCCTTGGTCTCCATCAGAAGTCACCCAATCATCTGTAAGCCCCACTCTGTTCCCCGAAGATAGGAATCTGGTAAGCAGCTGCTTTATGTTATGGCCCCCCCACCTAACCCTTCTGGTACACTGTGTATGCTCCTGAACCCTAGTTACGAGTGGCACCAATGACAGCCTTGCATCTCAACCAGCAGGCTGGCATATAACTGCTGCTTCTTGGCAGTGACCAGGCAACACTGTCTCATAGCCAGACAGTTTGCAAGTAAATATTGATGGAATCATATTGAGCCTATTATCAGCTGAACAACAACAACATCAGCTGATAGCCTTGCCCCTGAGTGTTATCTGGTAAAATAATCCCAGCTCATGGTGCCTCAAGAGGTCTTTCTGTAGTTGTAACATAGTCACTCTCCTCTGCCGGAATGTCCTATTTATACCTTTCCAAACTTCCCATGCTTGCTGGCACTACAGCTTGTCTTTCCTGAGTAAAGAAGGAGGTGAAAAATTCATTATGTAATTCTGTCTCACCTTCAACATTTTGAAGCTGCTCTGCTCCCCTTGTAATAAAGCACTTTTTGCTGATTCTTCCTCTGTTCTCTACTGTATCAGGAAATAAATTTTGTCCATCCTTTATTACAGACTACATGGTTATCCTGCAGACTTTGAACTTGTAGGAGCACAGTGTAGTAATAGTTTAATTTAAAGACATGACAGAAATCAACATAACGAGAGACTGTAAAGTTACACAACTTCAATTTATATGGTGAATAAGGAGCAATCAGATATATACTCTAAGACTGAGCAACTCTGCTGCAGCACAACAAATATTTAGTGAACTACTAGCATGGAAAGTAAAATAAATCATGAGGAAATAGAGAAGTAATCAGGTAGCATGTGCTGTAAACAGCAAAAGACAAAGGCTTTGTGTCAGTGCGTGGCCAGAAAAAAAAAAGCAGCTCAGGAATACACAGTGTCAACAAAAAGTACAGATTAAAATGAATGTTCTGACCTAAGGCCTTCTTCAGACGTCACCTCAGTGATAAAAAGCAGCTAATTTGACTCCATGGGCAGCATCTGTTTTTTTTTTTTTTGTTTGTTTTTTTTTTTGCATGATTATGCTAAGAGCATTTTCAAGATGTTGAGCTGTCCAGTTTTATGTGATATGAACCTCATGTGCAAAGGATAGAGGATGTGTTATTAGAAAATGTGTTCAACCCGAGTGCATATACATTTATGTTTTATATACCACCATTTCTTTATATGGTCTAAGTACCTGGGGGGGAGGCCCCTACAAAATTAACATAACAAGGAAACAAAGAGTTAATAATCTTTCTTATTATGCAGAGGTCATTGTGACAGATGTCTGACACAGGGAAGGAAGAGCTCAGCTGGCAGATATGCAGAAGCAATGGAAATGAGTGCATGCTTAATGCAATCTTCATCTGAGGATTACAGCAAATAGCTGCAGGGGTCTCCTACGGGAAAAGTGAGCATGTGAATTATATAACATTAAAAGAGTAAAAACAAGGCTTGATCTTTAACTGCCTTCTTTTCGTTTGCTTTATAATCACACACTGACACATTTCCTAGTTATCAAACATTGACATTTGGAGTGTTTTTTTAAGTTCAAGGCTATTTGTTACTGATCAATAAACATTTTAGGTAAAGACATAAGTGTATACCTCCTTGGCTTGCGCTTTTGATAAGGAGAAGGAGCAGATATGCTGTAAGAATAAAACAGCTGGAGAGATGATTAATAGTATGCATGAGATTTTTGCTGGATAAAAAATAAACTTAGATTAATGTAGAGAACATCATTGTACTTGTTATTACCACCTGATAACAACATGAAGCATTTTTCTTTCATTAGAAAATAATTTTTAAAATTCCCACACTACAAGGTAGTGAAAAGAAAGTACTTCTGATGTCTTGCTTTAAACATTACGCACTGCTAGACTGTACTGACGATATTCAGGGCAGGACACAGTAATTAGTTAATTAATTAGTAAGCAATTGCAAGAAAGTTTGTGAAAAAACTAACTTCTTTACAAATGTTTGCAAATTAATAGTTACCCCACAGAGACAATGGAGAAAACAAGTCAAAAAATAAAACACTGGCATGTTCATGGAAATGATCACTAATTTCCTTAAGCCCCCAAAATAATATCACTAGTATGTGGCAAATGTACCTGCCAAGGGAATGCAGTGACAGGTATTCACTATGGACTTCTGTGTAATACCGGAATTTTAAATAGTTATTTTACTACTGACAACTGAAAGAAAAAACTTTATTTTGATACCAAGAGTGCAAAGCTCAAAACACAATCAAGGACAAATCCAAAAATAATCACATTTAGGGACACTTTTAAAAGATGAGTGCTATTAACATGAGACAGTGATAGAATAAGACAGTGTGAATTAATATACATTTACTGAAATAAAAGAATTCTAAAACTCTAATTATTGTCATTATTCATTAAGTGTAATTCACCACCTTTTCTCCAAAAGCCACCAGTTTTAGGAGGGATTAAGAGGGACAGAGCTAAAATTTGTGTCAAAGTCAGGGACAGTTGGAAGGTATGCCAAGAGGTGATTTCAAGCACAAAGATATTTATTTTTTACCTATCAAAAATATTTAAACATGATCTTTAAATAAATTGTGTGGCATGTGTAACTATGAAGACACTTTTGTCTTTACATAGGGATACAAAAACACACTAACTACCATGCGCCTTAGAGACAAAGCCTGGGCACATTACCAAAGAAACAAAACTCCCACCACCCTTAATGAGTTCAAAACACTTCGTAACAGAGTTAAAAAGCTTATTACAGCAGACCGACAGAATTACTTCTCCTTACTTCAAAACAACCATAAAACCAATCCACAAAAATCCTGGAAAGGTATCACTACCCTCCTAAAAGCCGGTACAACAGAAATCCCAAGCCCTGACCCAAATGCATTAGATATAGATCTGGCCACCCAATTTAAGTCTTTTTTCATAGACTCTATTTCCAAACTAACCTCATCCTTCTCTAATAACACTTCACCCCCCCACTTCTGCATCTCCTCTCTTGTCACCCCCCTCAGCTCCACACTCTCATACCCTCTCTTCCAACCTCCACCATTCTCCATAAAACCCATTCCAACTTCTACCATAAAAAACTCCTGCAAAAGCTAAAACCATGCTCCAGTGCCCCCTATAACATTCCCCCATCCTTCCTTAGCATAGCTGCCAAAGCCATTGCCTTCCCCATCACTATCCTAATCAATTGCTCTATCCAAGAAGGTTTTGTACCCCAACTCTGGAAAAAGGCTTTCATCATACCCCTGTACAAAGGAGACAATAATAACAATATTACAAACTTCCATCCCATTGGCATCCTCTCTCCCATCTCTAAACTCCTAGAAAAATGTATACATCTTCAACTCCTTCCCTACCATACAGATAATAACTTATTAACTCCCACCGAACATGGATTCAGACCCAGTCACAGCGCTATGACTGCCCTCCTATACTTCCTGGAAACTGTGAATAAAGCCAGGGATTCTAGCTTTACAGTATCTACCCTCCTACTTGACCTCTCTAAGGCCTTCGATACCATCTCTCACAACCTTCTCTTTACTAAACTTTCTAAACTAAACCTATCCCTTTCCTCTCTCAATTGGTTCACCAGCTACCTCTCTAACAGGCAACAAGCAGTCAAGTGGAAAAAGGCCATCTCCTCTTTCCTTAACATGCCCACTGGTGTCCCCCAGGGTTCCATATTGGGTCTCCTCCTCTTCAATATATTCATAAATGATTTATTCCGCTCAATCCCTTATGCTAACCTTATTCAATACTCAGACGATTCGTCTATAATCTGTGCTGTCCCATCCATCCCCACTCTCTTAAAGCTTACAAAAGACACCTTCTCTACCACAGAACAGTGGATGAAAGACAATCACCTAGCACTCAATGTGTCAAAAACCAAACTCATGGTATTTACCCCCTCTAAAACCACCACCATTGATAGAAACCTATTCTCCATCACTAGCCAGAACAACACACCTCTTGAACTGATATCTGAAACCAAACTATTAGGGGTCCACATCGATCACCAGCTTGAATTCAATTCCCATCTACAACTAAACATAAAAAAACCCCACCAAAAACTTGACATGCTCTACCGCCATAATCGCTACCTCACTGCATCTACTAAGTTCACTCTCTTTACTACATTTCTCATCCTTTTCCTCCTTTATGGTGCCCCTCTCCTAACAAATCTACAATCATCTCTCAAGACAAAACTGTCCTCTTGTTATAATAAAATTGCCAAATTTGCCACTAGCCACAAATCATCAACCCACCACTGTGCCTCTCTCCACAAACTAAACTGGCTAGAACTACCCAACTATCTCACCTATACTCAACTTACTTATGCACACAAACTCATTTTCACCCCTTCCTCTGTCCCTCCCTTTCCTCTACCTTTAAAATGCACCACCCAGAAAGACTCCTAAGATCTAACAACCAAAACCTAATAGAATTGTACAAACCTCTTCGTCCCCCAGGACAAAACCTCCTGTCCTTTGCCCTGGCACGCCTATGGAAATCCTTCCCTCCCTCCATCCGTACCACCACAAACCTCTCTTATTTTAAAAAATCACTTCGCTCACGTCTAACATACAAGTGGGAATGCTCCTGCTCCCACCCCACATAGCCTATTCTCCTCTTCCTACAGGCAACTATCTCAATTATTCCAGACTCTAATTTCATATTTGCATCTAGCAGATACTAAGCCAATTGAAATAACTTCTTATAATTCTCTAATTATGCTATTCCATTTCAATGAACTGTATATTTACAAATGCAATGTTTGTTTTTTGTACTTAATGTAACCTAAAATTTAATTGTAACTGCTGTAATCTTTGTTTTGTCTTGGAGCTTTTCTCCCCAGGACTCCATTGAAAATGGGTTCTTATTGGCCCAATGGACTATCCTGGTTAACCAACTGCAAATAAATAAATAAATAAATAAATACTGTTGTAAGACACAAATTAAGTGAGACAGAAGAGAGTAATTATTTGTAATGGTCACCCATGAATGAATGTAATGGTCTTGGATGCTGTGGGAGTAGTAGTAAAGTTAGCAGATTTATGAGTTACAGAACCAGTGATAAGGTTATGGGGTATAAGGGGTTGTGGGAGGGGCACCGGTAGGATTAATTAGTTTATGAGGGGTGTAAAGCAGTGGTAAGGCTAGCAAGTGTATGTCCCTGGGGCAGTGATAAAGCTGCCAGATGTATGAAGGTTATGCAGGTATTGACAGAGCTAGCACAACTCCATGACTAAAGTGCAAGTCTTCTGTGACCTACAGTGGCAAGTGCAACCCCAAAAGATTGCAATTTTCAAAAAATCAAAGGCATTTGAAAAAGATAAAAACACAAATGAAGTCTGTTGCAGTGGAGCAAGCCATTCTGCATCACCAGTTCTGTTCTGTGCTTCCCCACTCTCCTGTTACTTACACACACACACACACACACACACACACACACACACACACACACACACACACACACACACACACACACACACACACACACACACACACACACACAAAACACATTTTATATATATATCAATTTTCTCAAAACTGAGATTACAGTGTCTTGAAAAAAGTAGAAATTCCTTCACTTATGACCTTAAAATGCAAAACCTTAACAAAGCAATAGATTTTAATCCTGGCACCCTGTTAGCAAGTGTATAAAGGTTGTGGGAGGTAGTTATATGGCTATCTGGGGCATGGGAGTTGTGGAGGGCAGTGGCAAGGCTAGCAGGTGTACGGGGTGTTGAGGTATATGAAAACTGTTTGTGAAGTGGTACGGCTTGCAGATGTATGTGATGGTAAGGAGAGCAATCAGGCTAGGGGGACATATGAGGGCTGTTGGGATAATGATAAGACTAGACATTATATGAGTGGTAAGTTTAGCAGGGGTACAAGGGTTGTGGGTGCAGTAGTAAGGTTAGCAGGGGATGGGGTAGTAGTAAAATTAGCAGGGGTATGAAGGTTGTGGGGGAAGGAATAAGGTTAGCAGGAGGTATGAGAGTTGTGGGGGTAGTAGTAATGTTAGCAGGGTATGAGGGTTGTGGAGCTAGTAGTAAAGTTAGCAGCGGTATGAGGGTTGTGGGGGCAGTAGTAAGGTTAGCAGGGTATAAGGGCTGTAGGTGCAGGAGTAAGGTGAGCAGGAGTATGAAGGTTGTGTGGGTGTTAGTAAGGTTAGGAGTGGTATGAGAGTTTGCAAGCAGTAGTAAGGTTAGTGGAGGTATGGGAGTTGTGGGGTTAGTAGTAAGGTTAGTGGTGGTATGAGGGTTATGGGACCAGTAGTAAGGTTAGCAGAGTATGAGGGTTGTGGGGGAAGTAATACAGTCAGCGGTGGTATGAGAGTTGTGGAGGCAGTAGTAAGGTTAGCAGGGGTATGAGGGTGGGGCAATAGTAAGGTTAGCAGTGGTATGAAGGTTGTAGGGGCAGTAGTAAGGTTAGTGGAGGTATGAGGTTGTGTGTGCAATGATAAATAATGCAGGCAGATGCAGGTTGCGTTTACAGTGGCAAGTTATGGAGGATTGTAGAAGCAGTGAAAGGAATAGCAGATGTATAGTTTTATGATGGCAGTACTAATGCTAGCAAGTGGGTAGGGTTGTGTGAGCAGTAATAAGAGTAGCAAATGCAGGAAGTTGTGCAGGAGCAGAAGAAAGTCTAGCAGGTATGCAGGGCTTGTGGAAGTAGTGGTAAGGCTAGTAAATGTAGGACGTTGTGTAGCGGCAGAAGAAAGGCCAACAGGTATGTGGGGGTTGTGGAGGCGGTGGTAAGGCTAGTAAATGTAGAACATTGTGTAGGTGCATTAGAAAGGCTAGCAGGTATGTGGGGGTTGTAGGGGGAGTGGTAAGAGTAGTAAATGTAGGCCGCTGTGTAGGGGCAGAAGAAAGGCTAACAGTTATGGGGGGTTGTGAGTGCAGTGGTAAGGCTAGTAAATGTAGGACGTTGTGTAGCGGCAGAAGAAAGGCTAGCAGGTATGGAGGGGTTGTTAGGGTAGTGGTAAGGCTAGTAGGCGTATAAAGTTGCGGGGGCATAGTGATAAGAGTAGCTGGTGTGTAAGAGTTACTGTGAGAAGGTAAAGGAGTGCTATGCGGCAGTGTTAAGAATAGCTGATTATGAGGTTGTGGGAGGTAGTGGTAAAGCTAGTGGAGTTTTGATGTTCTAGGGAAGTGGATAGGGTAGCAGGTATACAGAATTATGGGGATCAGGGGTAAAGCTAGTGGGTGTATGAGTATTATGTGCACAGTGGTAAGGCTAGTAGATGTATGAGTTATGGATATAGACTAAGGCTAGTAGGTTTAACAAGATTTGGGTAAGAATAGCCACTGTATGAGTGTTATGGGAGCATTGATAACTATGGTAGGTATATAGGTGTTCTGAGGCAGTGGAAACACTGGGAGGTTGTATGAAGTCTGTGGAGGCAATATTAAGGTTAGAAGGTATAGCAGAGCTATGGAGCAGTGATAAGACGGCCATATATAAGAGCTTTGGGGTGGTGGTAAAGCTAGCTGGTGTATAAAGTTATGGGGCAGTAGTAAGGCTGATGTATATAGGAGTTATGGGAACAGTAGTAAGGTTGATGTATATAAGAAATGTGGGGGCAGTGGTAGTACTGACTTATATAAGAGCCATGGGGCAGTTGTAAGGCTGACATTTATAAGAGCTCTGGGGGCAGTGGTAAGGCTGACGTATATAAGAGCTGTAGGACCAGTGATATGGTTGACATATATAAGAGCTGTGGGGACAGTGGTAAGGTTGATATATATAAGAGCTGTGGGGGCAGTGGTAGGGTTGACATATATAAGAGCTGTGGGGGCAGTGGTAAGGCTAACATATATACAAGCTGTGGGGGCAGTAGTGGGTTGATGTATATAAGAGCTGTGGGGCTGTGGGCAGTGGTAAGACTGATGTGTATAAGAGCTGGGGGGCAGTAGTTAGGCTTGTTGGTGTATAATGCTGAAGGGGCAGTGGTTAGGCTTGCTGGTGCATAATGCTGAAGGGGCAGTGGTTAGGCTTGTTGGTATATAATGCTGATGGGGCAGTGGTTAGGCTTGTTGGTGTATAATGCTGAAGGTGCAGTGGTTAGGCTTGCTGGTGTATAATGCTGAAGGGGCAGCGGTAAGGCTGACAGTTATATCTGTTGTAGGGGCAGCGGTAAGGCTGACAGTTATATCTGTTGTAGGGGCAGTGGTAAGGCTGACAGTTATATCTGTTGTAGGGGCAGCGGTAAGGCTGACAGTTATATCTGTTGTAGGGGCAGTGGTAACAATAGCAGGTTTATGATGGCTGTTGGGTAATGATAAGGCTTGCAGGCATAAGATGAGATATACAAAGGTTGTAAGGGCAGTGGTAAAGCTAGAAGATATATAAAGGCTGTAGGGGCAGTGCTAGGGCTAATGTGTAAGGCTGGTTGAGGGCAAAAGTAAGGTTAGCAACTCTATAAGTCTGTAGGGGTAAGGTTAATGGTGTTAGGTGTAGAAGCCTGGGCAGACTGACAAGAATAGCAGGTGTATGAGGTTGTGCAGGGCAGTAATACAGATAGCAGCTGTATGAGGTTTGTGAGGGTAGTGGTTAGTAATAAGGTTGTGAAAACAGCTGGTAGATATATGAAGTCTTTGGAAAGCAGTAATATGGCTAAGAGGTGTAGAAGGACTGCACAGGTAATGGTAAGGCTAGCGGGTATTTGACAGTTGTGGCAGCACTGGTAATGCTGATAGGTATATGAGGTTTCTGGGTAGAGTGGTAAGGGCAACAGGTATATGAAGCAATGGAGAGAAGTCACCAGGTGTAAGGTTAGCAGATATACAAGGTTGTGGTGACAGGGGTATGGGTGGCTGCTGTGTGAAGGTTGTGGGGCCACAATTAAGGCTAGCAGGTGTGTGGGTGCTGGAGCAGTGGCAACACCAGTGGGTATATAAATGTTGTAGGGCCACAGTTAAGATTAATGGGCATATGAAGGATGTGGGAGCAATGGTAAAGCTTAAAGATATATAAGGGTTCTGTGGGCAGTGGTAAAACTAGCCAGGGTATGACATTGTGGGGGCAGTGGGGAGGCTAGCAGATGTATCATGACTGGCGGGCAGTGATGAGCTACAAGGTACATGAGGTTGTGGAGAGCAGTAACAAGTGGGTGTATGAGGGCTGTGCAAACAGTGGAAGGGCTAGTTGCTGTATGAGGTATATGGGACATCGATAAGGACAGCAAGTGTCTCAGGGATGTATGGGGTGATAAGGCTAGCAGGTGTATGGATTTGCTGTGGCAGTGGTAAGGCTAACAGACATATGAGGGTTGGAGAGGGCAGTGGTAAAACTAGCAGGTATATGAAGAATTTAAGTTCAGTCTTAAGATTAGTACACAGGATTAACAAGCATGTGAGGTTGGGGCAGTAGTTAGATTAACAGGTATAGGAGATGGTGTGGGTGGGCAATTTTAAGGTTAGCAGATGTATGACAGTAGGCAAGGGCTGAGCTCTGTAACTTAGTGAATAGAATTTAGTATGTTTTTCACTGCTCTGGGTCCTACGTACACTAATTCATTGCAAAGTGAAGGCCAAATAGTATGGACTGTGAAAGGCAGCTATGATGCTTTATCACAAATATGGGAAGAGTTTTATATCTGACAATATCAACTTTCATCCTCAGAATGTAGGTACTAAAGCTCTGGTCCAGATTATCAAATGAGTTGGGTTTTATTTATTTATTTATTTTGACCCGGTATAACTCTAAAGCATCTTTGCATCTTTTCTGGGTGAAATGTGGATGTTGCTTGCTTAAATGCACCCCAGAGTCACACTGCATGTGATTGGTGGTAACATCTTTCAGCCAGTTTAACTCTTTCCTCTGAGAGTGCTCAACAATAGTAATGACATTGCTTCTCCTATAGCCCAAGACCCTGGACATTATAATTCTTTACCTTGTGGCTACACTTTCGTTCCTGTTGAGAAGTAAATGCAATTAAGTTCAGTACACATACCACCTCAGATTCCCTTAAAAAGGAGCAAAATCTGGATGTTCAACAAAATGAAATTAAAAAAGTGTAAAGTACTGTTTAATTCAAGAAGTACACAAGCATTTTAGGCAAGTTATCTAGTAACTTAAAGCCAGAAATACATAGTTGTGCAACAACATGGCTAGAGCATTCTAATACTGAGAATATGCTTAAAGTGTTTTACAGTACTTCATATTTGCATCATGGCATGTGATACTGGTAGCCCTTAAATCTTAGAAATTCATGGGTTCATAGGTTTGATATACAAGCACAAGGCTATTGGTCATCAAAGAGCTTGATGCCTTGGAGCTCATGTTGGAACTTGAAGGTATGAAATGTTAGGCTGAGTATGAGAGGGGAATTTTACTCCACAGTTGTGGAAGTCTCTGAGTTATGAGGTTGTCATGTTTCATGGCCTAGCATTATTTTTTTTCTGAGGCTGAGTGTTTTCTTGTGTTCAGATCACCAACTGGATGTTCCAGGCAAAGGGTTTAAATTAGTAAGGGGTTCTTCTTAGATGAGACAGCATGTCACATACATGTCTCCTCTAATAAGGTGATAAGATACAAAGAAAAATGAGGGAGATTTGCTGTAGTCTTTTGCTATAAGACAAGCCTTGAAGCCTGATTCTATTTCTCCAAGTGCACCAGATGTGTGTAACTAACAGAAAAGGCTATAGTATTCTGTGACTGGTCTAATAAGAGCTGTATAAAAGCGGACAATAACTTATCTGGCAAATCTCTTAAACCCATCGAGGATCATTTGGGCAGCCACATATGCTTTGCAGTGGCAGTAATTCTATTAGTATCAAAGCAAAGATTATCATCTATAAGGATTCCAAGGTTTTTTATTATCTTTTCAACTTTTTGCTTATCAATAGTGCAAAAACCAGTGTGTTTTTTTTTTTTTTGCTAAATTTCAGAATGCTACATTTTTTACATTGAAGTTAGGGTAATTTCTACTGCACAATATATCTATAATGTTAAGTTCATATGTCTTTACTAGGCTAATGATGCCAATGCCTTTTTAAGCCTAGCTATGCTTCCCAAATCAATCTGATAAGTATTGACACCCTGGGATTATTTTAAGGGTATATATAGGCCTGTTCAAGCATTTACAAGCTACGTCTGTCTTCTAATGACATAGGTGCTAGACCAAGGGTAAATTTCAGATTCCCCATCCAATGGTCCAAGTTATGCTTGAATTGGGTTAGGGAAGAACTTTGAAAAAGGGTACTCTCTCAGACACATGCCAGTCTCTCCAACATGTCCTATTTATGTTGCAGATGAGGTTTACGTCCCTAGATTGGGTAATTCTGATACTGTATATACCAAGCATAGATTGCCTCTCAGCAGTCTATAAGAGACAGAATACAAGGATAAACCTTTGAGGTGTTCCACATAGGACATGTTGTTTATGCCCTATATTCTTTTTTGAGGAACCTTTGTGGACACTCAAGTTGTTGCATATATCTGGTCAGGTAAATACCAAAGAGAGTATGGTCTGATGAGGGATGAGTACAGGGGAACAATGACAGCCCTGGATCTAAATGCCAGCCCATTGCTTATAAGTTGCCCAACACAAATTGATTTCTTTACTATTGTAGACACATGATGGTCAAAGGCTGCATATGTTCCCAAATAACTGACCACTAGGTCTGCTCTTGGGGTGTATTATCAGTATGGTAGTTTCCATCTGTGTGCATGTTCCCAAAGGATACTTTTATGCATTTCTTAGCACTGTGTTTTAGACCATGAGTCTGACACCAGTTATTAGTCTATGTCCAGCTTTCCTGGAGGGTATTTGTGTCCTTGGGGGATTCTATGACTGCACCTAGTTTGCAATCGTCTACAAACTTGGTCAGCCAGAGGCCCTTCATGTTGGCCTTGACTTGAAAAGGAGAGGTTCCAGTACTGAGCCTTGAAGGACTCCACTACTAACTGGTCTCTCTGTGGAGGTAGACACTCCTGTCCTAACTTTGTGGGTCCTATCTGTGTGCTAGCTGGCATTCTAGTGGGTGACATAGGAGTTAATGCCTCATCTTTGTGAATTTGTCTACAGTGCCCGAGTGGGGTATTCTATCACATGCTTTGACCAGGTCAAGTTAAGCAGTATGTACTATTTTGCTCTGTCCCATTGCTTTGCTGACTTTCACAAAGAAGTTCATGTAGACATGGCCTGCCTTTGTCGAAACCAAACTGGGTTGGATCCAGTCTCTGAAGGGTTCCCGTATTATTGTTTATCAATTCCATGATAATTCTTTCTATGGTTTTGTTTATGAGACTACTCAGACTTATGGGTCTGTCATTACTGGGATCCTTAGAAGCCAACCTTAGTGCACAGGGATGATAGTGGTGTCCTCCATTCACTTGGCATGAAGCCTGTCTGTAGGCTATGGTTAAATAACCTTTCAAGTGGCCCAGTGCTTTTTTGAAAATAAGTGATATTAGTGGAATTAAGGACAATACTTCCCAACATTAGATTCAGTTTTGACATTTGAGTAAAAGATGCAAAAAAGGACTGCCCCCACCCCCCAGACAGACCCTTGAGGGACTTTAAAGGTGATGGGGTTGGTAAAGATTGGAAACTATTTAACCAGTTGTGAATCCAAGATATCACTGAGTTTATGTAAGATTCCATCTTGGGGTATAGTGTCAAAGATTAGCAAGAACAAGTTAACCTGTGTGGACAGATAAACTCTCATTTCAGGATGACAGTCACTCTAAAAAAAAGACTTATGAAGTTCAGCATACAGACCTGTCTTTGTCCAAACCATACTGGGATAGGTCATACAGAAGGAATTTTCCTGTGTTCATCTGAATGAGCTCTGTGATGACTCCTCCATCATCTTGCACAATATGCTTGTGAGGCTGATCGTTCTGTACTTATTGGGGTTTATGGAAGGCCTTTCTTGCGGATTGGTGCCAAGTGGCTACTTCTGGATACCTTGGACATAGCCAGATTTAATATTCTAGTAACAATGTACATAAGGGGTATGTTCAATTATTTTTGATGGCATAAATTAGATTTTTTGGCATCTCATCTGTGCCCATGGAATTATTATTTCTGTAGTTACTGGTGCAGAGCTGACCTTTGTGGATGTAATTTCAGGTAAGAATCTGTTTTTGGAGGAAGGGTGGATGGAGTTCTCATCTGTGGTCTGGAATTTGTGCCAAATCTGTAAGACAGCATGTATGTGCTGACTCTGTTATTATATAGTTGTATTTTTAACACCTATATTGAATTATCACTTAAAACATAAGAAAACATACATTTACATAAAAGAAAACAAACCATATGAACATGTTCACAGTTACAAACCGTATACAGTACATGTATTCTTTTGTACAATTGTAATCAACCCATCATTACATAAATTGCTCAATTCCTGCCTTCTGTTAAACACCCCTCATCCTCCAAAACATTCTGCAAGTATTGTTCCCACAATTTCTTTTTTCTATGTACTTTGTTCTTTCCCTTTTTTAAAGATTCCATTTCCAATTCTTTTATCTCTGTCACAATATTTACTACTTCTAATAAAGCTGGTTTAGACATTGATTTCCAATTTCTACTAATTTATTTTTTAATAGCCACCAGAAATAAACTTAGCATGACCTTTCTATGTCTAAGCAATTCAGGTGCCATATTTCAGCTCAAAAAATGATTTCCTTAGTTACATCTATTTGCTCATCCAATATTTCTGAGAGCGTCTGCAGGACATTTTTAAAGTCTACCAGCTCATTAGACTTCCAAAGCATATGTTCCCAGTTTCCTCTTTCTTCCCCATCACACCTCCAGCATTTGCCATCTACATGGGGAAAAATTATTTGGAGTCTGCCTGGAGTATAAAAATAGCTATGCAAACACTTACAAGCAAAACTCCTAAATCTTCTAGACTTCATTACATATTTGGGAGCCTGCATGTGTCCTCCCCATTGTTTCCTAGTGAAGTCCTTATCTAGTCTCTCTTCCCTATCTTTTCTAACTTCATCTGATTGATTCCTCTAGTTAATGTGCAATATTTTATATGCCCTACTAATTTTCCCTTTTTAACCGCAGCTTCTCTTTTAGTGTCAAATAAAACCTCTACCAAAGCAGGTCTTTCATTTAGGATTCCCTTATCCCTTTCTCTTTGTCTATACTATGATATCAATCCCTGATAGAGATGGCAGCCTCTAGTCTGCAGTCCTAATATCTCCTAGACCTCTTCCCATTCTATTATCTTTCCCTCTCTAGTTATTTGCTCCCAATACCTTGGTTCCTTCCTTAGTTAAATTCATTTGCTTGCCCAGTATTCCTGACAGAGTACTCTTTAAGAAATAGTTAAAGTCTGCCAACTCATTATACACTGAAAACATACTTATGTTCACTCATTGTTCCTTTGTGAATTTCTTATCTCATCTCTCTTCCCAATTTTTTCTGACCTCCCCTGATTGATTCCGATAGTTATCGTGCCATATTTCATATGCCGTATCAATTAACCCTTTTTAACAGCAACTTCTGTTCTAGATTTAACTAAAAACAGTGCAGGTCTTTCATTTAGGACTCTCCTATTCCTTCTCTTTGCATATACTCTGATATCAATCTCTTATAGGGAAGGCAGTCTCTAGGCTGCAGTCCAAATGTCTTCTTAGCCTCTTCCAATTATGTTACCTTTTATTCTCTGATTATTTGTTCCCAATATTTTGGTTCCTTTGCCAGCTTCCTCCAGTAAATTCCAGCCCCCGCTGGTCTATTCTCTGTATCCCTAACTGCAGTCATCCCTATTAACAGAATCTCCTTTCTCTATTCTTGTTTTGACATAGTTCTAAGACTACTTTCTGCTGCTTTATGAATATAATATAATATTTTGTAAGGTTGTTATTCCCCTTAAGGATCTGTGTCCAAAATCCCACTCTGCTTATTTCTTGAAGACACCACCCACCACAGTTTCACCATAATCCTATTTTGAATTGTGTCTTTCTGCTTGAGTTATGTATAAGAGGCTAATTTGTGTTGCTCTAAAATATCCTTTCACATCAGGTAATCTTAAACCGACTCTTGCCTTCCTCCCCTCCCAGATAAAATCCTTCAACTCTTTATTAATTGCTGTCCTCAACTTACCCTCTGGTTGATAAAAAATATGCTTGGAACTAAAAACATTTTCATTGCATGTATCTTGCTATCCATATCCATATCCATATCCATAAACAAAAGCTTCCAGTTTCTCAGTTTTTATATTATCTTTTAGTGCATTATCACATATCCTTAGCTATATAACAGAATCCGTTTTAACCCATACTCCTAAATACTTCATTTTATCATGAACCCATAAATATTAGGATTGATGAACCAATTAATGTGTGGGCACATAGTTTACAGCTGTAGCCTTTTTTGTCTCCAGTAATTTTATATCCTGAAAAAACTTTAAACTGCTTCAGAATATTCCATAATACTGAGATACTTTTCTGGTTTTATCAGGTACAGAATAATATCATCTGCATATAAAGCCAACTTTTCTTGATTATCATACCAATTATATCCTTGAACTTCTGAGTCACTTATTTTCTTTGCTAGTGGCTCTAAATATAATGCAAATAACAATGGGGAAAGAGGATACCCCTGCCTGGTTCCTCTGTTCTAACACAATTTATCAGAAAAGATCCCTCCCACTTTAATTTTTGCCTCCGTTCTCGCATATATCCTCTTAATTAAACTTATTATTGTATTAGGGAATATCCGCAGTGGGGCAGCGGTAGCATTGTTGCCTCACAGCAAGAGGTTCTCCCGTTCGATTCTCTGCTGGAGTGCGGGGAGTGCCTTCTGTGTGGAGTCTGCATGTCCTCCCCGCGGTTAGGTGGCGTTCAAAAGACATGTGCAAGGGCGTGCCTTCGTTGAAGGCTGGAGGTCGAGCTGGCACCTTGGCATTCGTGAAAATCTACTGCCAATCATTAGCGGACCAGAGTTCCGCTGTGGTGACCCCTAACCAGGAAAAGCCGAAAGACAAACAACAACAACATTGTATTAGGGAATACAGATACATCCATTTCCCTACTCATAAAATCCCAGCTTACTCTGTTGAATACTTTCTCTGCAACAAGACCCACCACCAACAACAGTATTTTCTTACATTTTGCTTCCTTCTGAATCATCATTGTTCTATTAATGTTGTCAGATGTTTGCATCCCCGCCACAAAACCACATTGCTCCTCATCTACCAATTTTGTAAACACCTCTGCTGTTCTTTTAGCTATTATAGACATAAACACTTTATAATTATGATTTCAAATAGAAAGGGGCTTATATGAAGCCAGGTCTGATGGGTTTGTACTATCTTTGGGTATTATAATCACCAAAGCTTTCTTCTCGGATGTTAGTGTTTCCCCTCTTTTTAAAATACTGTTAAACGCAATCTTCCAGATCATTATCACTTTCTTACCTCACAGCTTCTAAATTTCCACAGGAATACAATCAATCCCTGAAGACTTTCCTGGAGATTGATTATACGTCACCATTTTTATCTCATCTCTTCCTTATCTTAACTGCTAATTGTTGAGCGTCATCTAGCATACCTAAGTTTCCATAAATATTTCCATTTGTGCTTTTTCTTGATTTCCATATTCCTCTGCTTTATACCAGTTTTCATGAACTTCCAAAAAAACATATGTTGCCTGTTTTTTTGCTTATTCATACTATTTACTACACTTTTTTATTGCCTGCTGCCTACTTTTATACTGTATTTATTTACTGTGTACTAAACTACACTGTTATAATGCAATTGCCTGCTACACTGTGCCTGTAAAATCAAATGTTATTGCTGTTTTCACTGTTTAGCAAGCTTTTTTGTTGTTTCCACTGTTTGTTAAGTATTTACTGGTATTGTTTTACTGTTTTAAAGCTATCTGTTTTGCCTGTTTAAATCATTCTTTAGAGCCTCCTGGATGATTTTCTTCTGTTTTAAACATTTTTCAGTGTATCACTGCTATTTTTTTTTTTTGCTGTGCTAAATATTCTCTAGTGTTTCCCATTGAAACAAGGGCAGCTAGTAGCTGTAGCATAGTTCAGATCCAGACCTCCTGCTTCTGGAACTGTTTGTAATGGTTTGTTTGTTCTGAGCACATTTTCCAGGCCATCTTGGAGTGGAAGGGGCCTATCTGCACTTTAGTGAGAGAATTGTGTTCGATTGGCACCTGACTGGAAAAGGGAAGCTGGTCTAGGGCTTGGAATAAGCATCCTCAATGGTCCTTTTGAATTTTGTTAGAGTTTTTTTTTCAAGTTTTAACCTTTGGTATTTAGGATTTGCATCTGAGCAGGCTTCTGCTTGTTTGTACTAAGCTGAAACTGAGGTGGGCTACAAGTCACATCTCCGAGCCGAGATACCAGATGACTAGAGGCTTCTGAGCTTCCAAAAAAACTATACGTTGCTTGTTTGCTTATTTATACTATTTACTGTACGTTTTTATTGCCAGTCACCTACTTTTATACTGTATTTGTTTACGGTGTACTAATCTACACTGCTATACTGCAATTGCCTGCTACACTTTGCCCGTAAAATCAAATGTTATTGCTGTTTACACTGTTCAGCAAGCTTTCTTGTTGTTTCCACTGTTTTTTAAGTATTTATTGGTACTTTTTCAGTGTTTTAGAGCTATCTGTTTTACCTGCTCTGGTTTTCCCACCAAGCAGTACTTAATTAACTGATCTGTTAACTGTTTAAATCATTCTTTAGAGCATCCTGGCTGATTTTCTGTTGTTTTAAATGTGTTTTCTGGGTTTCACTTCTATTTTTCAGCTGTGTTAAATATTCTCTAGTGTTTCCCACTGAAACTAGGGTAGATAGTAGCTGTAGCATAGTCCAGATCCAGGCCTGCTGCTTCTGGAACTGTTTGTAGTGGTTTGTTTGTTTGTTCTGAGCAGATTTTCCAGGCCATCTTGGATTGGAAGGGGCCTATCTGCACTTTAGTGAGAAAATTGTGTTTGACTGGCACCTGACTGGTAAAGGGAGGCCAGTCTATGGCTTGGAATAAGCATCCTCACTGGTCCTTTTGAATTTTGTTAGTTTCTTTCAAGTTTTAGCTTTTGGTATTTAGGCCCTGCATCTGAGCAGATTTCTGCTTGTTTGTGCATTGTACAGCACCATGCACTACTGTGTGCCAAAGCTGGACAGTTAAATTCAACAAATTTTCCCTTAAAACCTAGGCAGAAGTATCCATTCACTGAGCTCCTCCATGATCGCTCCTGAAAAGCCACCCCTAGTGACAACAGTCTTCATCCTAGCATTATGGATAGTTAGGCTACTCTTGTTTCTCCTGCCAACCTTGTTGACTTGGGTTTCTTGAGGCAGTGTAGCAATTGCCTCATGTACACAGACAACCCTCTACTAATAACACAGTCTAGTACAGAGTGCAAAAGATGTATTCACACCAACAATCTAGAATCCATGCTCTCTCTCACTCAAAACAGTAACACGGAGAAGGTTGTCAACTCATCAACCACTACATGTTCACATAGTACCACTACTCATACACATACCACTACTCAAACACATAGTATGCATCAAATATGTAAATCCACATATGTGGAGGTCCTCTCAAAAAACTTACTGAAATACTAGAGACCTCCAAAACACAAGTCTGCTACAGCTAACACAGTCTCCACAGCACCCATGACACATAGCAACACCAGTATCTCACCCACCAAGCCCGTAAGGTGTAATACTCAAAAAACAAGTTTTCTTGTCATTGGAGATTCAATAGTGTGACACACAGATGTCCCACTCACCAGGTTGGACAAGGAGAAAGTCATGGTCAGCTGCCTGTCCGGTACCAGGATTCAGCAAATCACACATGCACTCAAGTCTCTCAGAAACAAGTACCTTTATGACTCTGTCATAGTTCATATTGGTGGGAATGACCTGAGATGTACCTCACTGGACTATATGAAGAGAGACATGGTCAAGCTCTCTAAGTATGTGTCCCAGGCAAGTATGTCCCTAGCCTTGAGCAGCATACTACCCTAGAATGATGCCACTGTATAAACAAAAAATGATTGATTTCAATAATTGGCTTAGTTTTTGGTGTCATTCCAAGGGGATCCAGTTCCTCTCTGCCTGGGAAGCCATGGCACCCCTAGGCTTTTGGCTGCTGGCAAGAACTCTTGCCTCCCCCATAGTGCCTTTTTTTAGGCAAGGTCTCAAAAATATTAGCAACATGAAATTAACCAATCAGAACAAAATAAAGGTCATGCTGCTAAATGTTAGAAGCTTAAACCAAAAACTGCACTCCCTGGAAGCACTTCTATCACTAGAAGATGTAGATGTCTGTGCAGTCACAGAAACCTGGTTCAAGGCCTCAGAGAGTACCCTAGCGCTGTCTTACACATTTTTAGACAGCAAAAGGAACATGTGAAAACCAAAAGAGGTGGTGTTTCAATCTATATTAGAGATAAATTCACCTTACGTCTAGTTAGACTGGATAACTCCATGGAATTACTCCAGGTCCAGGTTATAGTGGCAAGACCCCCATTCAGATCCTAGCCAGTTATATATCCCCCTCCATGGGTCATGACACCCATAAAGCCTACTTATCCAAACTGAAGACAATCCAAATTTTACTGAACACACTTGTTATGGGGCATTTCAATTATCTCACCATCAACTGGGAAACCTACTCTAGCCCAAATTCACTAGCACAAAAGTTCCTTGACTGTGTGAATTCAAATGCCCTGGAGCAAATTGTCCCTACCCTGACAAGAGGAGCAAATATTCTAGATCTGGTCCTCATCGACATTTCAAACAGGTGCACTGCTGCAACTGTTGGACCCTCATTAGTTAAAACTGACCACAAATCAGTTACCTTCGAACTGACACTAACACCAGAACTAACAAAGGGTGAAACAAACTAAAAAAACTTCACCAAAGCAAACTATACCCTCTCAGGTGATGGTATAAATGTATTCCAAGCCCTACCCAAAGCCGAAAGTGGTAACTATGCTCAAGCCTACACTAAAGCCCTGTACAATCACTTGCATAACTGTATAAACTCGGCTGTACTAGATAGAATCAAAGCCAGAACCCCAAGTAAAATCAAGCTGCCATGGTGGATTTCCATCATCAACAAACTCTAAAATAAATGCAAAAAGTTGCTGTCCAAGAAAACAAAGACAAGAACCCAACAATGGAAAGCACCCTCCTAAGCCTTAACAGGCAAATAAGACAACTTGTCAAATCATCCAAGAGCTCCTTTGGGAGAAACCTAGCAAGTACTGCCAAGGCTAACCATAAAGCCTTTTACAGCTATGTATGTAACCTAAAGGGTAGGACCCAAGCATGTGCAGAACTGGTGGCCAATGGCATCACACACACTGACCCCACAGAGATAGCGAACCTGCTAACAGATAGGTTTGGTGAAAATTTCACTCCCATATCCCCCTCTTAACTTACAACAAACCCTCCCCCAAACTTCCCCCCACCTTACATATCTGAAGAACAGGTCCTCAATGCCCTGTCCAAGGCAAAGAACATAGCCTGTATGGGACCAGATGACATCCCAGGCTGTCTTGTAAACAGGCTAAAACATGAACTAGCATCACCATTAAGTACCCTTTTCAATCATAGCCTAACCACAGGGTTTATTCCTGTGAAATGGAGAACAGCTACAGTTATTCCCCTCCACAAAGGTGGCCTAGTAACAGACTGGGGAATTACAGACCCATAAGCCTGACCAGCCTCATCTGTAAGGCCATGGAACGTATCATTATGGACCTCATAAATAAAGACATAGGTGATCTCCAAACCCTAGACCCTACCCAATTCGGCTTCATGAAAGGCAGATCCTGCCTGTTAAATCTGGTGGATTTCTTTGAAAGTGTGACAAAGGCCATTGATGAGGGAAAATATGTGCACACAGCATACCTCAACTTGGCAAAGGCTTTTGACACAATTCCACATTCAGGCATTACCGATAAACTTAGCAAACTGAATGTAAACCCCTTTGTTGTAAGACGGGTTGCCATCTGGCTCACAAATCAGACACACAGTATCAAAGTGGGTAACTCCACATCAACCAGCAGATCTGTTACCAGTGGGGTGCCATGGGGGTTACTGCTGAGCCCCCTACTATTTTGTATATACTTCTCAGAAGTTCAGATCAAAACTAAAGGGCTGTGGATGACCAAGTTTCCAGACAACTGCAAACTAGGTGCAATCATTGAATCCCTAGATGATGTCAGTATACTCCAGGATGGTCTCACACAGACTAAAGACTGGTGTATTAGTCACAGTCTCAAACTGAATGCAAAGAAATGCATCATCATTCCCTTCAGCACAAACAATGGCCCTTCACACTATCAAATCAACAACAATACCTTAAGTACCCATGAAGTGGTAAAGGACCTGGGATCACAGGTTGACTGCGACCTTAATTTTGGCCACCATGTGTCTACCATTGTAAGGAAAGCTTTCTGTGTAGCTCACCTGATTAGTAAAGGCATTGGCTCGACAGCAAAAGAAGTTATAACCCCCTATACTCAGGACTTATCCAGTCCATAATTGAGTATAACTCCCCATTCAGTATGTACTGTACTAAACATCTACAGGAATTAGAGAGACCTCAGATGTTTCTAACAAAGAAGCTCAAGGGGCTCCAGCATGTCCTTTACATGGATTGACTAAAATCCCTGTCAGTATACTCCGTATCATATAGACTTCTTAGGGGAGACTTATGCATGGCCTAAAGAGCAACCCAAGACCCAAGCCTAATCAACTTAGTACATATCTCTAAAATAAATGGGTCTAGGGCTACTCATTCCAGGGACTTAAATATAGCCTGCAACTTAAATAGGACATACTGGAGGGACAAATTTATCTCCCAGTAACTGCCACATCTTTGGAACAGGTTACCAATTCATGTGAAACAGAGCACATCTATGACACTGTTCAAGAGGAACCTGGATGAGTGGATGGGGCACCGTAAATTCTTACCAGGGATAGCTCCCACAACCCTCCTGGACATGGGCAGTCATCCCTAAATGCACTCTTGTGTATTGACAAGTAGCTGTATGGTATTACATTGGGTTGAAACTGCTAGGCTTAAAATGACCTCCGGGTCTTTAGCCTAGTAATCTCCTATGAGTCTAGGAGCCTATAAAATTTCTGAAATATCTCTAATACCTCTACAGGATCTCTGGTAAATTTTCTTTTTGTAGGCTTCTTAAGTTTAGTAACAACCCTTTCTACTTTCTGGTTGTGTTAAAGATTTGTGTCCTGGAATTATTATCAAAAACAGTTGCTTACCATTAGACCTTCTAAACTCATGCATATTATCCAGATATTCCCTTATTTTCTCTTAAGCACTCTGTATTTCTGCCTCTTCTTGTTCTTTGAGATCTCCCTTATTCTGCAATATGTCAGCCGATCTAAATAATTCTTGTTGCTTATTAAGCATATAACTTTTTTCTTTTATTTCTACCCTGTTTTTAAACTCCACTTTCATTTATTACTAGTTGCAACTTCAGAAGAAATATCTATCTTCCCTAATAACTCTTGAATGACTTCCACTACCCATTCCTTAAATTTCTCTATTTACAAGGTAGGTTGAGAAGTGCCAGTGTCTCATTTTTACTTAATTTTTATTTTAGTTTTTACTGGTGCATGATCTGAAATAGTGCACATGTTCCTGTGAAATATAATTTGTATCTAGTCTTACTCAGTTATTGTACCCTATGGAATAATTATGTAAATTCTTCCAAGTTCCTGTTACTGAATTCACATCTTCCATACCAAATATTTTTATAAATTCTTCAGAAATCTATCCTCTTTGTTATATTTTCCCTTCTAGGTCTACCAGACCACATCCTCATTGTTGCAAATCAAGTTGTAGTCCCCACCTATAAGTAATATTCCTGATGAAAGCTGATTATTTCTCCCAAAATGTTAAGCTCCATAATGGCAGTTTTAGGTAAAATATGAATTCATGCTAATTTAATCATCCTCCCTTGCCAGTAGCCCCTTACTACTACAAATCTTCTATCTTTTTTCCCTCTTCTATTAATATTGGAGCTCCTCTAGTAATTAGTATAACTACTCCCTTTTTCATTTGTTCGTGACAATCTACTGAATATCCCTCCTGTTCATTTCTTTCCAAGTGTGTCTCCTGTAGCATTGCTATTTGCACTCTGCATTTCTCAATATAATTCAATACTGTTTTCTTTTTATCAATATGTGTGAGGCCATTCACATTCCAAAATAATATGTTTAATGTAGCCATTATTGATAAGAACATATTATTTCCACCTATTATAAATGACAGCTTTTTTAAATGTCCATTTCCAGTTTATGTGTTCCATGCACCTGCTAAGAATTCATAGGGTGATCTTTTATACAGTTGTTTCTTGTCATATCCATTTGAACCTATGCCACATTTTCTAAGACTTTTTGTTTTAATGAAAACCCTCAACCAAAAAAAGAGAACATCCCCAGAACTTAAAACAAACACACAAAACTATGTATGTCTTCAAATAATGAAGTTTAGCTATCCTGACAGGAACAATTGTCCTAAAGTGATAGCTGCACACGCAGGTAAAAACCTAACCTAAAATTAAGGTTATCCATGCTAAGATGCATGTTACAACCTGTGTTCCTACTTATACTGATTGCTGTCTGTTTTTGTCTTATTTGTATTACCCTTTCAGATGTTAAAAATAACTTGAATGTTTTCAGAAAATATTAAGTTTTAGCGTTAAGAAAAAGTGCACTAGGTATCTTTAAATAAAAGAAAATTATGCACTGCTCTAGTAAATGCATTAAAATATTTAGTTACCAGAAAAAGAACTGCTATTACTTATTCATTTCCAATGATTTTAAACTTTATTTTTTACTGAACTGCTCTCGCTTGTACCTTTTAATTTTATGTTTCTCTCAGTAAACAGTGCCCAGACCAGACCTCTCTTATTTATTTCCTTTAGCTTTTTTCAGCTTGTTTCCATGGAAACATAAAATCAAAATGTAGAGCTGCCCTCAGCTCCAGATTTCTCAACTGACACTGAACATTTATTTGCTTAAAAAAACTATTTATTACATTGTGGTCTCTTGTTTTTTAAAAACTCACATGCATTTACAAAAAAAAAAAACTTCTCATTAGATTAAGCCAATGGCATTAATCCAGAGATTTACTTATGCAAAAGGAAAATAAACATTTCAGTTATACATATATTATAATCAGTGCACTTTTACACCCTATCCCCTACCCCAACAGCCCAAGATTGTAACATATTGACTTAAAAATATGCTTTTGTTAAGCTTCCTTCACTTTTTATATTGCAATGTATACATTTCTTAAAACTAAAAAAGAGAGAAGAAAAAGAAGACACCTGTTTACTTTACTATCACTGAAAAAACTTTACTATATCACCTGCAATTTATATCATAGAATGTTTTAAACAAATACTGCTAAGAACAAAAAAATATTTTACTTACAGTTACCTTTCCCCCTCTATCTCTCTCTTATTTTTCCTTTTAGTGTCCTTCTGAATGTTAATGACATGAAGTGGAGCATATGTCTGTCAGTCACCCAACAAGTTTAACAAAGTCAACAAAAATCTGGTGTTTCTCAGCAACTTTTCTTGTAAAGCCATATTTCACAGATGTGAGTGATGCTTTATAGTCTCACATTTATTCACTAATTTCAGTGTTGCTGGTCTTCTTCCTGTTCATCTCCATCTCCCAACCAAAGGCTCTAGTTCAAGTCCAACTTACTCCCATTCTTCTAGTCATCTCCTATGATTTTTTCTGTCCCACATGCATTTTCCTTTGGAACAGTAGAAAAGGTTTTACTGGAAAAGTCTCTCTATAAGCCTTACCATCAGAAGAATGAGAAGCAGAGTCCCCTTTTGTTTGATGGCCCACCCATTGTTGGACAAACATTTGTATTTCCCCCTTAGCCTGTTCTGTATCAAAAATGACTTTGTTCCTCCAGAAAAAATAGTCTAAAGTTAGCTAAATACAGCAGTTTGAATTTCATACCTGCCTCTTGACATTCCAATTGCTGGGATAAATTTGCTTCTCTTCTGGTGTACAGTGTATACTCATTTTCTATAAACACTCTCCTGCCTCCAATTTTTAATATTTTGCCTTCTGCCACAGTTTTGTCAGGATGAACTCTTTCTGCTTGTATGATTGCATCTTTACTAAAACAGGTCTTGCTGCTTCCTCATGGCTACATTTGGAGCATACCCATAATGTGGCTGTAACAAATCCTACTGTGGAATACCAGTCCAGTTACTTATTTACGCTTTCATACAATTAATAATCTGTTCCTTCAAGTTCCTCTGGTGCAGCACAAAATCTAATTTTTTCCCTTCATGTTCTATCATCTAACTCTACCATTATATGAATCAGCTGTTCTTGACCAGCCTCTTACTCAGCCAGCTTTTTCTTCATTTCTGATTTTTGCAGTTTTATCAATTCATCTGAATAGCTGTTTAAAGCTTCTTCCATTTTTCCAGCCTTTTGTTATTTGAATTAATAAAATCATTCAATATTTCATTTATTTTAATCAGTTCTGACCACATTTGACTCATGTTCTTTTTCTAAATTACTGTAAGCCATCTCATGTACCAAAGCTGGAGCTTGAACTGCTTTTGCTGAGCAGCTGCAGGACTCTTTCCAGTGTTTTCTTTTCATCTTTTCACCTTTTCCAGTTAATTTCCTTTCAGGTTCTCTAAATTAATTTTTTGCTGGCATCCAGGCAGTATACTTACTAGCCAGTAACTGAATTTTACTCAAGCTGACAATATCACTAACTGTTGTTTCTCAGTTTCTTTTTTTTCACACTTGGAGAGCTGAAATTAAGCTGTTGATCATTGTACGTCCATTTTGGAAGTCCAAACATTTTTATCATTGATCAGAACAAACACAAGTTGAACAACAATTAAACATACTATTGAAATGAAGCTAGTATATATTCAGACTATTTAGCAAAAATTGATAGCATAACCTTGTCTTCAGACAGTAGCATACCATTTACACATGTTGCATATAGATAGTAAATAGATTTTCTTTTCTATTTCCACTGTATTGTTCTCTATATCGTAGTGTCAATATTATAGTCACATTATAACTATTCATCTCCATATAATAGGTTCATAGGTAGGTACTAGGCTATTGGCTCTAGGGCCTATATAAGCCTAGCCAAAAAGGTACCCTGGCTTTCGCCACCCAAAAAATTATTTTCCTGTGCCCCTGTTGAGCAGAGCCACAGAAGTGATCCCCAGGGTGACTTTCCTATCTCCCATCCAATCATCAAGATTTTTCTTGAAGAGTGCTAATGAGGAACTTTGTTTGATATAGATAGGTAGTTTGTTCCAAAGTATGGGAAGTCTCTGGGACAGGAATCTATCCCTCCAGCATGTTCTGTTTATTGTGGTAGCAAGGTTTAGGTCCTTAGAGCATGTAGCTCAGAGGGATTGGGATTTCTTTAAGTGGAGCATGTCCAACAGCTCTGGGTTTGACATAGCTTTGTATGTTAGGCAGGGATCACCTCTGAGTAGGCGATATGCGACAGAGTAAAGCTGGAGTTTTTTGAGATGGTCTACGTAGGGCATCTGTTTGAGGCCGGTAATCCTCTTTGTGAGGTATTTCTGTGGCCTTTCCAGTTGTTGTAGATGTCTTGTGAGGTACATGCCAAAAGGGGCGCTGTATTCTATAATGGGTCCAATGAGTGATGGGTAGAGGGGAACAATGAACTCTTTTTTTCCTGGATGAGAAACCTTTTGTGATGAGGTGTGCCACATAGAAGGAGTTCCTGACTACTGTGGTGATGTGATTATCAAAGGAGAGACTACTGTCCACCTGTGTCCCAAGGTCTCTTATCACACTTTCAGTGTTAAGTAGACTACCACCTATGTGGTAGTTCATGGGTAGAGAGTTTTTACCAAAAGGGATGACAATTCACTTTTTGGCATTGAGCTTGAGGCCATGGCTTTGACACCAGGCATCTGTCTCAGTGAGGCCCTTTTGTAGGATGTCCACATCGTTAGGAGTTTTGATTATGGTTCTTAGTTTGCAGTCATCTGCGAACGTCATTAGCCAAAGACCTTCTGTGTTAGCCTGTACTTCAGAGAAGTAGGTATCAAACAGGAGAAGACCCAGGACTGAACCCTGTGGTACTCCACTTGTCACTGGTATGAAGTCGGATCTGGAGTCTGCTACTTTCCCAGTGTGGGTTCTGTCAGTGAGCCAGTTGGCAACCCATCTTGTGACATAGGGATTTAAACCTAGTTTAGTGAGGTTATCTATAATTCCAGAGTGGGGGATGGTGTCAAAAGCCTTGGTGAGATCTAGATAGGCTGTGTGAACCACCTTACCCTCATCTACGGCTTTGGTGACACTTCAAAGACATCTATCAGGTTTAGGAGACATGATCTGCCTTTTACAAACCCGAACTGGGTGGGGTCCAGAGTTTGGAGAGTACCAATGTACTATAAGTTTATAAGTTTATAAGTTTATAAGTTCCATGATGATACGTTCCATAGCCTTGCAGAACAGGCTCGTCAGGCTAATGGGACGGTAGTTCCCGGGGTCCATAGTGGCTCCCCCTTTGTGGAGTGGGATAACCATCGCTGTGCACCATTCAGTGGGCAGAAAGCCTGAGGTGAGGCTATGACTGAACATGGTACTTAGGTGGGGTGCCAGTTCGTTCTGCAGTTCATGTAGAATGCAGCCAGGGATGTTGTCAGGTCCCATGGATGCTGTGTTTATGGCTTTGGAGAGTGTGCTTTTTACCTGTGCAGCCATGATTACAGGAACTTTGCATTGTTTTATCTTATTTCCACTTACCTATTCAAAATAATCATATAACACCACACACGTTTCATATTTGTTCTAATCATATCCACTGTTAACCCTCCAGTTCAGCTGAATGTTACTTACTAGCTTTAACAAACTTCTGTTGGTGCAAGGGGTATTTAACTTCAAATCTTAACTAATACTATCACTGCAAGTAACTATCTGTGCAGAGCCCAGTCACTAACATTAGGACAGCATTTCATTTGAAAAAACATCAAGCATCATTCCATAGCATTTCCAATTAAACAAGATACAGCAAAAAATAATATCAGTTAACATAAACAATGTGTGAACAGAAAATACCTTTCTAAAATTATCTGGAATATTGTTTAATAGCAACATTGAAAAGGAATGAGATACACCTATCCCACCTCAGCCACTCACAAATTATATAAAGCTAAAACCAGAAAATACTATCTGACAGCATATGTGTACACTTTGCCTGACCTCTTCATATCTGTTACTTAAAAGTCTTGTTTTTTATTTTGCCTTTTGTGTACTTAACTAGTGTCAATCTAACATAATATTGTAGTTTAACATTCAGAAATAAATCATACTTCTGTCCCAAATAATGAGGTTGTCCACAACAGCGTTAGAACTGAAACATAGTAGTACTGTTTTCACTTTATATTCAGACTTCTAAACACCCATACTCAACTGTATATGCACCTATGCTAAACTAATAAATGCACATACTAGAAAATACCAAGCCCGTTGTACCCACTCACTAATTTCAAATTATATAATTATGGCTTTAGATTAGATTTTAAACAAAGTAACAGAAAAACAATTTTGCCAATAGTTTGCATGAATAACTTTATGTAGTGGGTAGGTTTATCAAATAAACAATACATCACTCCTAAAACCATCACAGAGTCCCCCCTAAAAAAAAAAAAAAAAAAAAAAAAAAGAATACACAGCAATAATAGTATGTTTAAAGAAAACTTTCTGTTCTCTTAACATATTAACAGTAGGCAAAAAATCATAATAGTAAACTAAATAAGCAGAGACGGAAGTGCTTGATGTACTGTTTTTTAACATTCACTGTGGTTATAAATTAAAAAAATTATCTTTGATTCTCGACTGAGATTTATTTTTATTTCCTGCAACCTGAAGTTTTATTTTTGAGTAGTTTGGCTTTTTGTGTTTTATTTGCCGTTTTCGTATGGCTTCAAGGGATCAGGAGGCAGATACGCAGCAAATGCTGTTCTCAGAAACGTTTGGCCAGTCCATTGAGAATCTCACCAATCTCCTGGAGCAGATGTCACAGAGGTTAGATCAGATTGAACAAACCTAGATGAATTCATCATCGAGGGGAGGTCGTTTTGGCAATCAGGAAGTCCACTCCTCCAGGGAAAATCGAGGAAGCTCTGTATAACAACTCCTGAACAACGTGGAGCTGAATGTAACTCATGAGAATTAGAGAAATGAAAATATGTGTTCCAAACATGGGTTTAATGGATATAATGGATGTAATGGACCATTTCAACCTTTGATCACTGAAAGGCATATTTCTAGACATGGGCAGATGACTACAAGTAATGAAACCTTTGTTATGAACGCTTGGTTAGAACACAATCCGAGTTTATCAACAGAAGGGACTGTGAGTACTGATAACTACCTAGATAATTTACAAAAACTTGATTATTTACTTTTGAAAACCAACAAGCTGCAACTTGACAATGTTTATTTTAAAGAATGCTTAAGACTTAAGCTGTTCCCTAAGGGTTTACGTATATGGCGTTTCCCTGCAGGCTTGGTAGCTAATTCATCCCTGCATAAAGAATTGCTTTCTGTGTTTGACCAACATGGCTTTGAGTACATGAAGCTTGTGGTCAAACATAATGAAAGCCATATATCCAGCTTAATCAGGAAAGCTACAGAACTTGATAGAAAAATCATAGAGGATGTGCTACACAAGAACAATCTGTTTGAATATAATCATAATTTTAGGAGCATTGAACATCAAATTAATATTATAAAAAATAGAAAGCTGAAAAAAATTGAAGGGGACAGAGTATAATATAATGACAATACTGCATACCCTGAACCACCAAAATTCCAGAGTTGGGGTAGTGGTCATAATGGCAATGTGACTAATGGGGACACTAGTGCGGATCATTTTTTCGAGGAGGAAGAATACCCCCCCTCTGAGGAGATCTGACCAGCTGTGAGAGAGAGGTACAGTAGGGAGGCCCCTCCACAAGAAGTCCATCCCAGGACCAAGGGTTGGGGTGGTCATGTATCTCACCAGAGAGGGAACCAGAGAGGAGGCTACCAGGGTCGGAGATGATGCTAGAGGGAGACACTAATAATTCAATGGTCATTCTTAAAAATTCTAAAAGAGATTTCAATATGTTTAACTTCTCTTCTTTCCAAGTGGACATTATAGACTGTGATTTGTTGACCAAAGGCTTGTCTTTTGTACCTGAGAAGGATTGTGATACAGCTTATACCTTGACTGATCTAACATGCTATGCGAGGAAATTAAATTTGAATGTATTGTTCCATTTTGTTGAATATGTGAGTAATCCAATGCATATTTCTAGTACTTACAACCCCCCACTTCATCCTTCTCTACAAATATTTGAGAAATTGTGTGAAATTGATATCAGGAATTTGTCTAAGTGTAGCACTGTTTCCAATTTAAGTAAGGATGAATTTGAGAGATTAACTAAGTTGAAATCAAATAAAGAGATTAGAATTATTAAACCTGATAAATGGGGTGGGGTGGTGGTGAACATGAGTAATGACAACTTAAGAATGAAGAAGGTTTTGGGTAGTGTTTCTTATAGGAAAGTATCACTTAATGAACTGAATGGGGCCTATAGAACGATTAGTAATGACTTAAACGACCTTTTCATTAAAGGAAGCATTTCTATTGATGAGCCAAATTATTTGTCTGTCCCTCATGCTAAGATTCCATCTATTTTTGGTTTACCCAAAATGCATGAAATCTTTATAATCCTCCTATAGGTTTGGAGTGGGTTTGTGAGTTTTTGGTTGAAAAGGGCATACATCAAGTAAACATTAATTTATATGAGCATTTATTTGAGCTTGTATTGAAAAATAATTCCATCTTTTTTGATAAAGAGTATTTTCTTCAAATTGAGGGGATAGCAATGGGTTCACCATGTGGTGGCTTATATGCAAACACTGTGATGTTGCAGTGGGCAAAGAAGCATTTATTTGATTCCCCATTTTATACCCATTGCAAAATATACATCCAGTTTTTGGATGATATTTATTTTTTGGGATGGCCCTTTGGAAACCATAACCGATTTCTTGCTTTATATTAACAGTTCAATACCTTTTTTGAAATTCACCCATAATGTGAGCCAAAAAGAAATTTCATATTTGGATGTGAGACTAGTCAAGAACTCTTGTTCAAAGAGTTTTGTTTCTGAAATTTATCGAAAAGAGATGTATTCTAATAGCTTTTTACATTTTGACAGCTCTCACCCTTTTAAGCAGAAAAAAGCAGTGGTAAAGGGCCAATTTGTGAGAGCTGCTCATATGTTTTCTTTACTTGATGCATTTTTGGTCGAATGTGAATTGTTAAACAACATGCTTTTGTTGAGGGGTTACCTATTTGCTTTGGTGAATGATGTAATGTTAGAGGTCATTAATAAAAGAAAAAGGGATTATTTTAAGCCTATTCTTTTTAAAGATCATGATAAGCCTCTCAGGGGCGAAGATTCCAACCTTTCTCTTGTGACTGTCAGTGATGTTCCTGTAGTACAAGAGGTATTGACGGAAGTGCCCAACTTGTTTAGGGTGGATGACTCCAACATTTCTAATGTAAATGCTGCTTGTAATGAAGTGTTATTGACTCAGAAGGTTACTTTTCAATCAGCCGTTATTACACCATATAATAAGTCTAGTAAGCAGATTGCAAACATTTTATATAAGAATTGGGTGATTGTATCTACATGTAATGATTTAAGACAAATTGTAGGTGTGAAACCCACTATTGTATACAGGAGGGGTCAGTGTCTAAAAATATTTGGGAGACCAGTCTAAAAGGACCCATTTCAGGATATATGAAGACATGTGGGGCTTGTAATTATTGTACCTATATAATGGAGGGATCATCTTTTAATATCAATGGAGTGACAGCAAAATTAAACAAAAAATGCTCTTGTCAAACAGAGAAAGTAGTGTATTGTGCCTTTTGTATGGTCTGTCCCAGTTTTTATATTGGGAAGACCAAGAGAAAGTTTAAGTATCAAATATATGAAAACTTAAGGGACATTAAACTGAAAAAAAATACTAATTTATTTATTATTTTATTTATTTATTTCATTTTACATTTGTTAACTGGGAAAGTCCAACTGGATATATATTCATTTTCAGTGGAGGCCCGGGGAGAAAAGCTCCAGAAATACAAGAATAATTTAACAAATTCAGTTAAAAATATAATACCAACAGTTCAGATAACAATTAATACAAAGAAAGATTGCAGGAGATAATAAGCTGAGAGAAAATTAGGGAGTAAATTTGGGTAGTAAGGTGTAGGGAGCAATATAATAACTGAGTAGAAATGCCAGAAGAAATGAGGAACAGAAAAATATAAAACAACGAGCATAATAGAGAGGTAGCCTGAGGAGGGAGATTAACCTGGGCTACAGCAGGAACAAATCCTGGGGTTGGTGAAATCATTTTTTGCTGCAATCTTAAATTTTGCTAGAGAGGGTTTGAGGGTTAAGTCAGGAGAAAGTGAGTTCCAAATTTTTGCCACGTAATTGGAGAAAACTGAGTCACCGGCGTGATTGCAGGATTTAGAGGTTTTTACCATTAATTTATCAATAGATCTCAGTGGTCTGGTATTGATGTAAGGGGTAATTAAGGGTTGTATACCCAGAACTCTGTCTGGTTTATTCAGTATTTTATGGGACATTGTAAGCTGATTGTAGAGTAGTAGGTTGGGGAACTCGAGCCATTTTAGTAGTTTTAGATTTTGACAGTGATGTGTGCGATAGGTAGCCCATGTAGCAAATCTAGCAATATGGTTGTAGCAAACAGTTAATTTATTTAGTTCGGTTTTAGAGAGGTTAGTAACAATGGGGGAGGCATACAAGAGAGTGGAAGGTAGGTGGGTGCGTGCTGTGTTGGCTCTGGCCAAAGGGATTAAGAAGGCTTTGTTTCTGTATACTGAGCCCAGTTTTTTATTGTTTTTTTAAATTATTTGGTTAACATGAAGGTCAAATTTCAGACTATTTTCAGTTAGTACCCCAAGTAGTTTGGTGTGGCTATCAGGGGATATTATGGTACCGTTGTTAGATGTCATTCTGAAGGTGACCTGAGGGGAGTGATGGGTTGGGGAGAACAGCAATAACTTGGTTTTGTTAGCATTTAGTAGTAGATGTCTGCTAGAGAACCAGCTTTCAACTAAGTTAAATGTTTTCTGGGTCTGGAACTGGAGTTCTGGGAGGGAGTTGGCTGAGCAGAGCAAAGTAGAGTCGTCTGCATATTGTATGCAGGTAGCATCAGGAGTGGCTGACTGTAGATCATTAACAAAGATTGAGAATAGTAGAGGACCTAATATGGAGCCTTGTGGAACTCCTAATGAAACAGGTAGAAGGGTGGAGAGTCTACCTTGCCAGATCACTGCCTAATTTCTACCTTGAAGGTAATGTTGAAACCAGTTGATAATATGATTATGTAAGGAAAGTTTACGAAGGGAGAGTATTAGTTTGTTATGACTGACCATATTGAAAGCTTTAGAAAGGTCTATAAAGAGAGCCAATGAGATTTTACCTTTGTTCTTATTCTCGTTGATGGTGTCTGTGAATGATAGCAATGCTGCTGTGGTGCTATGATAAGGTCTAAAGCCATGTGAGTTTGTGAGAAGTTTGTTCTGGATTAGATAGTGCATAAGCTGGCTATGAATACACCTTTCCATGATTTTGGCTAATGGTGAGAGGATGGCTATGGGCCTATAGTTGGATAACTGTAAAGAGTTTCCACCTTTATGCAGAGGTATGACATGTGATACCTTCCAGATGCTGGGAATGGTGGCTTCAGTGATTGTCCTATTTATTAGGATCGAAATAGGGATAGCAATGACATCAGCTGTCAATTGTAAGTATTCAGCTGGGAGCCGGTCAGCAGCAAGGGTAGTTGGTTTAATTTTAGTCAAGAGTTTTCTAATGTAACTAGTGGGGACAGGTTGTAAGCTAAAGGTCTTCTCGTCATTGGTGACATTTAGTCCCAGACCTTCAGTAGAGGTGTCTGTTTGCTGTTTAGCTAGGTGAGGATGGTATCAGTAAAGAAGTTATTGAAAGTACCTGGTAGACTGACAGTGCTAGTCCCGGCCAGAGAAGAGGGGGTTGGTATGGTAACATTGCCAGGCCTTAATATTTTATTTATACCTACCCAAAACTTTTGTGGTTGGTTTTGATGCTTAGTTAGTAGGTTATGGAAGTAATATATTTTGTCTTTTAGAATAGCTCTTTTTGTGTCATTTCTAAGTTGCCTGTAGTAGAGCTGGTCAGATACAGATTTGGTGGTTCTGCATTTGGACCAGGCTGAGTTTCTTTCAGAAATCTTTATTTTGGTACTTTTAGTAAGCCAAGGTGTTTGTTTTAGGTTTAGCTCAGGAAGTACATAGGGGCGCATGTGAGTCTAGGATAGAGAGAAAGGTGGAATTAAAGTAGTTTACAGCTTCATCTAAAGGCAAATGGTGGAGTATGGTCCAGTTACAATGAATAAGCTATAGGGATTGAAATTATTTTTATTCCTGATTGTCTGATAAATGGGCTGATGGATTTTATTAGTTTTGTTTTTTATGATAAAGATGGGGAGGTGATCACTTAAGTCATCTGGGAGGGTTCCCGAGATATAGTTCTGAGGTTGTTGGTTAGTGAGTATCCAGTCTAGGACACTTCCTTTGTTACTCTTTTTATTGACTCTAGTGGGAGATTTTATTAGTTGGGAGAATCCATATAGGTATATAATGCTCTAGCTAAACATTGCAATGAGTTTGTGGGCCATTCCTTTAGGTTCACTGTCATTGAAGCTTTGGTTGTGGACTTGAGGAGTGGACCTTGGCCCTTACAAGTGGAAAAACAAGAGGCCTTTTGGCAGTTGAAAACCAATTTCACTCAATGGCCATGCATGAATGATGTTTTTTCCTTAACATGTTTTTTGAAGCTAAGGGCATTAGAGAGGTAAGAGCAAAGGTTAGAATTTATGATATCTAGCTACTCAGATTTGATAGTTTGGATATCTACATATTTATATGATTATATATTTTCAGATTTGTTAAATAGGTAGTTATGTGGTGCCCAACCAATTATTTTATTTTGTTGATACAAATATATATATATATATATATATATATATATATATATATATATATATATATATATATACATATATATATTTATTTTACATTTGTTGACTGGGAATGTCTGACTGAGCTGAAGCCCTTTTTCAGCAGAGGCCCAAGGAGAAAAGCTTCAGTTTTTACAGTTAATATTATTATTTTATGCAATAGCATAAGAGGTAATGGTACATGTCAAACAACTATATAGCAGCAAAAGTACTTAGTTAAACAACATTTTTACAAGTTATGCAGGATCCAAATTAGAAACCATAAAGAATTTAAACCATTTTTTTATTGCAGTTAATAGTATAGGATAGTAGTGGGGATCAAAGTAACATGGAAAGTTGGTATGCTTTAGTGTTTTCACGGAGGGTTGGAGCAATGGCAGATCCATTGTCCTTTAAAATATTCTTTTAAGGTTAATTTAAATTGTTTGGGATGTGTGAGTGTTTGAATTTCTAGGAAGAGTCTGTTCCACACAATAGAGGGGTGGTAGCTATATAAGCTGCTTCCTGCTTTAGACTTGGGCATATAGATACTTAATAAGTTTCGGGAAGAGCTGCGTAGGTTTCTTGTGGGAGCATAATGAGAGATGACAGAGTGTAAGGCTGGACAAAAAGTAGGCTGGTAGAGAATAGAGTGTATGGCTTGGAGCTAAGAAAGGAGCAGGAGGTGAGGCAGTTCAAGCCAGTTCAAGCACTTTAGAGAGAGACAGTGGTGGGATTTATAGGACTGATGAGTAGTAAATCTAGCTATTTTGTGGCACATAGACTCTAGTCTTGTGAGAATTGAGGAGTTTAGGTTAGTGAGGATTTGTGAGCAGTAAGTTAAGCAGAGAAGAAGATAAGCATGAGCAAGAGCAATTCTAGCTTCTTGTGTGAGAAATGTTTTGTTTCTGTATAATAAACCTAGTTTGTGGTGAGTTTTACTAATCCAATTATTTATGTGAATATCAAATTTTAATTGATCATCAATTGTTACACCAAGGAGTTTTGTGCTAGACTCTACTTCTATAGGGGTGTTGTTAAGGGAAAGGATAGAAAAGGAATACCTCATGGGATTGAGTGTTTTTGGGAGTAAGAGTAGCAGTTTTGTTTTTTTGGGTTGAGGATAAGTTGATTGTTGGAGAGCCATGTTTCCACTGAATTAAAGGAAGACTGGGTAATGAGTTAGCTATTGTTATCACTGTGGCGTCATCTGCATATTGAATAATAGATGAATGTGGGCAGGAGGTATGGAGTAAGTTGGTGAAAATGTTAAAAGGTAATGGCCCTAGAATAGATCTTTGAGGGACTCCCATTTTTATTGGAAGGGGAGAGGATAGAGCAGTATCCCATTTCACTGACTGAAGTTTATCAGTAAGATAGTTATCAAACCATGTTACTGTAGCTGGGGAAAAATTGAGGTTAGACAGTTTGTTTAGTAGTAGAGGGTGAGAAACAGTATCAAAGGCCTTTGAGAGATCCAGGAAGAGACAGGAGATAAGTTTGTGGTCATCTCTGGCCAGGGAAATAGTATTGAGAAAGGACAGGAGAGCAATGTTGGTGCTATGTTTTGGTCTAAAGCCATGTTGAGTAGGAGTAAGTAGGTTTTCCTGAGAGAGATGTTGCATGACTTGAGTATGCATGCATTTTTCTAATATCTTAGACAGAGGAGAGAGGATGGCTGTAGGTCTGAAGTTTGAGATTTCAGTGGAGTTACCTGCTTTATGAACAGTTAGGGTATAGAATTGTTTCCAGATAGTTGATACTTTTGATTCAGAGATAGAGCGATTTATAATGATAGAGATGGGCACAGCTAGTGAGTGTGCAGCTATTTGGAGGAAATATGATAGGATGTTGTCATCAGAAACTGAGCAAGGTTTCAGTTTAGGAAGCAGGGTTCTGATGTAAGCAGTGGGCCCAGGCTTGAGGGAGAGAGTATTTAGAGAGGTAGTGGTTGAGGAGGAAATTGGACATTTGAGAGTATTTATATTGGAGTTGTTGGGATTGAGGAGTTTGGATATAGATTCAATGAAATAAGTATTGAAGGTGTTGGCAGTATCTACTGGTAACTTGTCAGGACAAGGTTTGGGTGAGGGAGGGTTCCCGGGTTGAAGTATTTGGTTTATTGTATACCAGAATGTATTTGGGTCAGATTTTAGTGTTGTTGGAGGGTTTTTGTAGAATTCTTTTTTATCTATATTGACACGCTTTTTACTAGATTTCTTTTTTCTTTATATCTCTGTAGGTCAGCTAGGTCTTTTGTTTGTAGCCATTTTTTCCAGGATCTGTCTCTAGATGTCATATGGGTTTGTGTGGATTTGGTTAACCAGGGAGATATTTTTGCTTTTGTCCTAATTTTGGGGAGTGGGGCTAGTGAGTTTAAGATATCTAGAAAAGTGGAGTTGAAGGCTATGACAGCATCATCTAAGGGGAGCTGGGTGAGAAAGTCCCAGCGAACTCTTGAGTTAAGGGTGCTGAATGTTTCTGAGTTGAAGTTTGTGAGATTGTGTCTACTGATATATTTGTGTGGTTTAGGGAGATAATGTGCATATCCTAACACTTTTATGGGTGAGTGGTCACTCAGGGAGTCGGGAAGAGTTTCTGGATTGTGATATTTAGAGGGAGTTGAGACAAGAATCCAATCTAAGAGGGTACTTGTGGAGTAGGTGTTGGTAAAATGTGTTGGTTTGGTAATTAGCTGAGTAAATCCATATAGGTTTATATGGTACGGGGATCCAGGGTTATTGAAGGACAGCCAATTTATATTTGTGTCACCAAGGAGGATTGTTTCATTTGGGATGTTCAGGCAGAGGCGGGAGAGAATGTTACCACCTGGTGGAATGTAGATGGCTACTATAGTAATGGTAGTATAGTCATTAAGTTTAAGGTTTACTGTCAGCATTTCAGCAGAGGTGAAGAATGGAATAGACTGTGTATGATGAGAAATAGTAAGATGGTTAGAATAAATCACAGCCACTCCACCTTCTTTTTTGTTATTACGGTCAAGTCGGATTATGTTATAGCCAGGAGGGAGAATATGCGTATCGAGGTTATGAGGTTTAAGCCAAGTTTCAATAACTACAGTAACATCTGGGGAGTGATTTGCTCTCCATGCATGAAACTGGGAGACTTTGTTGAGAATGCTTCGGATATTAATAGAATAAAAGGAGGTTTGTTTGTGTGATGAGGGTAGGATGGCTGAGGTGGGAGAGGGGTTTGTAGTGGGGCAAGAGTTAGAGTTTGGACCTGGATTGGGATGTATGTCACCAGATAAAAGTATTGAGGTGGAATAGAGTTTAGATCTTAATGTTAAAGGAAAGTATATAATATGCTTAGTCTTATTTTTTGATGTTGGAGAGTAAGGTGGAGGTATTTTTATTTTAGGAAGTTGGGTGTTAGTAGGTAAGATCAAAGGCGAGATAGGTAGTATTTCTTTAGGGTATTTAAAATCATTTATGTTTGTATTGGTAGGATGTTTATGAAAGGAGGGTAATTGTGTGTAGGGCGATGTGAAAGTAAGTAAGAGGATTAGATGGATCAGCAGGAGTATAGAGAGTAATAAGGTATGCATAGTGAAGTAAGATGTAAAAATAGGTTACAGGATGGGGTGAGTGAAAAAAAGGAGGGGAAGCTAAGTGAAATTGAGGTGTTTGTGAGTTGGGTGGGGGTGAGAGAGAATTATTAGTAGTATGCAGATGACTTTAATATGGGTTTTGTAGATCAAGAAACATTAAGAGTGGAGGAGAGGAGGTGATAGTGAGTGTGTTTTTAGATAGCGGAGAGGTATATGGTGGAGATGGGAAATAGGTGGGTGTGGTTTGAGAGGGAGGAGATTTGTGGTTAGGTATGAAGGAAATGATATGGGGTGGGGGGAATGGGGGGTGGGAGATGAGCGAAGTGAGAACAAGCATAGCAAGGATGAATGGAGCGGGGCTGCAGAAAACAGAGGATAAGCACCTAATGAAAAACTATCAGTAGGTTACATTTCCTTGACTTCAAACCAAGGGTAGCTTATTTAATTTAACAGTTTTATTTCCAATTGTCCTGGGTTATGTAGCAGCATTACTCTTGAATGGCAAAGGTTGAAGTTAACATCCTTTCTTTAGGGGGATATTTTAAGATTCAGGGGAGATTTAGCAGCAAAGGGTAGGTAGCTCAGGTAGGTATATTCGGATGCATCAGAATCTAAATGCAGTCTGGTCTAAAGAGAAGGACATTAGGGTGGGTTGGGAGACAGTCAGGGCTGGCCGTTTATGATAGCATGCTCACTGCAGTAAATTTGGATGTTAAAAGGTCAATACTCTCCTTTAAATGGAAACAGATCTGTACTTCAGTTTACAAGCTTTGCTATGGATGCCTACTTAAGCTTATGTAGAAGGTGACGCTGTCCTTATGGAGTTCTGGCCATTATAGATTAACGACTCTTACACAGGCTGTTTGGCACTAGAGTAACCTGGTTGTTTTGGAGGGAGCTACTGCTATAAAAGGAATACAACACAGAGAGAAGATACGGACAAAATGTTAGGATACAGAAAGGTGTGGGAGGGAAAAGCAGTTTTCAATCAATTATGCACTCTATCTTACAGAATGTTTAAGCAGCAGTTCACTTTACACCAGCAGAGACAGTAACGTGGGATGTAGAATAAGCTTAGGTAGCCGCTCTTTCTCTTTTGCTATTAATGTAACTGTTTACAATGTCTGCACTTATACAATACAAACTCTCTTTTCTATTACATGCACGCAGTAGAAATCTAAGTCAGTAATTTAGTGTTCAGATATGAACTTTCTTATCTGTTACATGCTCACAGTAGAACTCTAACATACTAATATAGTGTTCGGCTAGAGTTTGAATACTACATCTCAGTTCACGAAAACTAGAGCAATAAGTCCATTTAGTGCAGTACCTACATTAGATTTCAGACTCAGTCAGAAAGAGACACTGTGGTGCCAGCAGTTGTATGTACATTTAAAACAGCTTACGATATACACAATACCCTTAATTCAATACTTTGTTTCAATACTTGAACACTAGAAATTCAATACTTTGTTTGCAACAGCTTGCAATATACAAAGTAACCTTAATACGATACTTTGTTTCAACAATTACTCTACTATAGGTCAGAGACCTTCAGCTATTTCTTAGACTCAATTTTCAATTACACACTTTTTTAACGTTCAGTATATTTCACTTACTACTAATGCAGAACATCCTGGTGAGCACATTATCAGTACAATCACCCTGCTAGAGTAGGAGCGAGGAAATGCTAGGGAATTCCAAAATGGTACCTGGGAATGTGTGGAAATGATAATAGCTACTACAGGAAGTGGGATACTGAGGCTAGGGGGAAGGAGCTGCAGCAGAAAACAGAGGATAAGCACCTAATGAAAAATTATTAGTAGGTTAGATTTCCTTGACTTCAAGCTAAGGGTAGCTTATTTAATTTAACAGATTTATTTACAATTGTTAATTCCAATTTCCAATAAAATATATAGGACATATGTGTATTCTTATACTGACATCTAATGAATAGTTGATTTTAAGTATTTTTTATGTGAAAAAAGAAGGGTGAACGTATATATTTTGTTAGTTTTAGATTTGTTTTAAAGGACCCCCTTATGATGGGGTATATATATTGAGTCATATACACAGATTTGTGGATGTGTATATACAAAAGTGATATTTGTAGTTGTCTGCTCATTGTTAGATCTTTTAGGCCTGTTGGCACATGTTTATGTTATTTTATGCTTTTGTTACTATTTTTTATAAAAAAATTCCTGATTAATTATTTTTTGTGATTCTGATAGGCTGCTGTCTTGGGTAGGACATGATACTGATTCCATTTAAGGTGTGTTTAAGCAACATTTACTTTATCTTGAAAAAGTCTCTTAATAAGCAGAGATAAAAGCACTTGATGTACTATTTTTTAACATTCACAGTGGTTATAAATTAAAAATTTATTTTCGATTCTCGACTAGGATTCATTTTTATTCCCTGCAACCTGAAGTTTTATTTTTGAGCAGTTTGTTTTTTTGTGTTTTGTAATAGTGATCTAAACTTTACAGAAATCCCACATACTTTGTTATCTAAATTTGTATAGATAAAGGCATCACTCTATTCCTTCTTACTTCCATTAAATAGGCTGCCTCATATTTATATAAATGCATCAACATGTTTCTTCATACTTCCATCACATAGACTGACACATATTTATTAAGGTCGACAGACAAACATGAAAATGGTATGCAAAAGGATTTATATAATACCAGTGTGCCACAATATATTTTGCATTATAGTGTCCACTAGCACAAATTTCTTACAGTTCCACTGCCTACACATATTAGCTAAATACATCCATTTATAAGATGAGATTCAAATAATTTACATCTGATAAAGGATACATTTTGTCCAAAAAAGACAGTTATATTTATAAAGCAATACTTATATCAAGGAGGAAAAATAGAAAATAACGCAATTAAATTTTAAATATAATTAATTGAAACACTAAACTATACTAAATACATTAACTACATGGGCTATTTACAAAGTGGATCCTTATTATCTCTTTATTATTATCTTATCTATCTTAATAATATCAATAAACATATTTAATGCTAGACTTTGAATATATCTCAATGATCCAGTTATTTAAGAGGAAACAATTTCTTATTTATCTAGTAGTGCAAAATGTTTTTGCCAAAATTTAAAATTAATTATGCAAGAATTAACTCTTTATCTTAATGAATATATTTCTTTATGAAGTGCACATTTAGCAAATTAATAAATCAACAAAAATGGTAGAAATATCTTTCATTTACTTTGTTGCAATAATTTTTCTTGTAGCAGGTAATAGACACCAGCAGTGTGAATACTGATATTTTTTAGGAATGGAAAATAAGTAACTTTTCAGAAAGATTTTATCTTTCCAAAGTTCTTGAAAAATATAGCTGAAGATGTTCTCAAAATTCATATAATAAGACCCAGTCAAACAAATATGATTCAAAGGTACCTTAATTTCCAGTTTGTATTTCCAACAATCAAAATTATTATCCTCTGTAATATTTTGGCAGAAAAAAGCATTGTGGATGAATTTCAAGATATACATTTTAAAAAAAATTGTAAGAATATGTTTACTAAATCTAATATAAGAATCTTATTTTTGAATATTCCAAATCATCATTTTACCCTGCAAATACTTTATATACCCTTGATTTTTATACAAACTGGATAAGATTGACTTATCATGTTGTTGTAATATATTATATAAATTATATATTCCAAAAATGGAGAATGACTATTTAAATAATTTTCATAAAGCCCACATATTTCTTTAATAGTATAATTTTTATACTTTGAATATTTATCCATTCATCTTCATCTAACATAAAATTATTCACAATTTCTTCAGACTTGTTTAATGTTGTACAATTTGAACAATTATATCAGCTATAAATGTGTTCTCTCTCTATAAAAACATTTTATTTATATTTGTATCTTCTAACCTATTGTTGCAGAGAAAACATCCGTAATAAAGAACCATTTTAATGGTGTGTTTATGAATGAAATGTTTGAATATTTTCAAGATATAGTTTATATATCCTGAATTAAAATGAGTATATACATTAAAATGGAAACAACTTGTAATCAGTAACCATGTTTTATTATTATCTCCATATTTGTTCTAAACTATTTTCCTACTATTACAAATCCAGAGTTCATTCAAATTGACTTTATACACATTATCAACAATGACAATTTTAAAAGCAGAGTCTAAAATATAGGTATCTAAATCTGTGAAGGCTAGCTCTCCTTTTTTTTCAAGATCTAATATAATTCTTGTAAGCTATTCTTAGTGTAACAGTATTTCATAGGAATGATAAAAAATATAAATTTTCTTGATCTTTGCATAATAACATTATTTTAATTAAGAATAATCTGTCCTTGAATGTGAAAATGTTTTGTTCCATTTTTATAAATTTATTAAAGTTTCTGATGATATCATATCTGCTGCATTACAGAACTCTGGTTTTGCTTTTGGAGTAATTCCTACATATTTGCAAATGGCTGTTATTCAAAGAGGTATTAAGGCATAGTCTTGCTTTTGACTTATCCTTATTAAAATAAATAAGATAGTCTAATCTTAATGCTAATGTTGCTTTCCTCATTTTAATTTACTTATGTCCATTTATCATAAGTTAGAAGCAAAGAACAATGCTTCAGTTAGCAACTGTCTCAGAACTCAGTTAAAGTTATGTGTATTTCTTTCTTAACTAATTAGTAATAAAAGGAAACAAAACATTACTTATTTCTTCCCTCAATTTCTTGATAAAGACAAAGCATTAGCCTATTCTGCATAAGCACATGGCAACCTTTAACTTTTAATATATATTAAAACACCATACGGTCTTTGCATCAGTTTGCAGCATCAGCATTCATTCATATAGCTCAAAAATAACAAATGCTTACATGCTGGAATTTCTCCATTTCATATGTCAGAACCTGATATCAGATTACTTTAGTTCAAATAATGCTCTCTTATGTTATGGAAGGTCTGCGGGTTATACACATCTTTGCATTCCACTTCCTGACATAAGGACTACTTATATCATTAAAAGGTTGCACTTAATTTCTTTTTACAAACATCTTCAAAGCCAAAAGTAACAGCAACATTGACGCTCTTAGATCACTACTGATTTTCTGTCAGGCAGCACATATGTCATTTACATCCTGGTAGCATCTTTGATCTCCTCATCTGCTTGGGACAGGAGGTCAGGTTAAGACTGGGAGTGGCTCAGGTAGACCCAGTGAATAAGGAATGGACCTGATGGCAGCTGATGGTCAGCTGAGTGGAGGCAAAAGAATATATTTACAGATACTGTGGTATGTTTTTTTCCCCCCATTCCTCTCCAGGCTATTACAGTCAAGTCCCTACACCATCTATCCAGTTCATTCCTCCTCACTCCAAATGTCCTAAAACTCTGGGAGAGTGAGTTAAGAACACAAAGTCATCTTATCATCCAGTGGGATGTAGGACATTTTATATGCTACTAACAATTCTTCCTGTTGGCTACAATTACAATGCAGACCATACTTTGCTGGAACCTACATGTGTGTTTGCTTCTGCACACCAGCAATTCCAGACAGAGTGCATGCACAATCCTGGCAAGCTTGCATTTCCTAACAAAATACCAGAGTTGCAGGCTGCAGCCATGGGTCTTCCAATGATTCCACAGTAGATGAACACCAAAATGTAATCTACACATTCTTCAAGTGTTGAAAAATACCAGAAACATAGCTAATTATATAGAAGTTAACAGTATCTCACTGACAGCACTAGAAAAAACATTGCATCAGCCTACTTACTACTGTCTCTCCTTTATGCCAGCCTCATCCTGACCAATGTTCATAGCACCTAAAAAAATGAAACTGGACAGTTGTTACAACAGAACTGCTAGATCTGCCACCAATCTACTTACAAAAAAATCACAGCAACATAGCCTTGAAACAACTATACTGGCTATAGCTCCCACAGTATCTTACCTACTCACAGCTACTTATTGCCCATAACCTAATATATAAATCAGAAAAGTCACCAGCAGTACAAAGTACAATAACATTAGTTCCCAGACAGAGAACTATGCTCTCAAAATAAAAGCACTTTTACTCATCAACAAATCTAATAATACTGCCGGTGACTCACCCAACTTTTGTAATGCCCCCAAAGTTTGGAACAACCTAGCAATAGACTTAAATTGAAAAATTAACTAAAAGTTTTCAAAAATAAGCTTAATACCTAAATAACCTACGGCTTTGCCCTGCCCAGGCTAATACTTTGACTGTAATTACCAAAAGCTACAGTTTAATTGACTACTTGCTATTTTAGCTCTTCGTAATGCTACTATATGCAGTTTTCTGCCTCCCAGCCTTCTGTTTCAAAATACAAGTCTCTCTTACATCATTCCTTTCTTCTGAAAGTTTATCCAAGTACTAATTAACTGCTGTTTTTCTCTCTCAATTAACCACATCTATCTGCATTACTTTTTCTCTTTTTATCTCAACTTATCTTTGGCATCAAATCAAAGCGCCCAGTTTTATTACTCACAAATCTACTACAGTATTGTAATGTAACTTATTGTTTATCTAGTGTATATCAATGTAGGTTCATCACAGTACTGCAGGATTTGAATTATATTCATGTACTTCATTGAAAGTTTTTTTGTTTAATCCCATGTCTCTGTGCTTTAACTGTTATCCTGTGTGACTTGTTTTCTTTGAATTACTATGTCATTGTATAATTTTTGTGTGGATCTTTTCTCCATCAGTTTGCACTGAAAATTTTTTTTGATCAGTCAGACTTTCCTGGTTAACAAAATACAATAAATACATTTCCCTAGGTGGAGCTCCTGCAACAGGACTCCACAAACACTGCTACCCCAGGATGGGTCAGCTGACCTTGGCCATTCAACCCCATCCACCTTTCAGTTCCTCTAACACTTGGGATACACAGTTAGGGCCAATCCTCTATGTCAGAAATAGGTTGAATGGTCCCCGGGGTTAACAGATATTAAGAAAGTGACGAAATGTTAAAGAAGTGGGCTGGGCTGAGCAATATTTTTCAGAAGGTGGCTGTGTATTTTTTTTGCAGCTTGTGCAGATAATGGTTACTAGAATTCAAGCATTCATTTGTGTTTTTGTTTATTTCACTGATTGAATTTGGGCCTTTTTTCTGTCAGCCAATCAGTCAGTACTCAGGCTTAATCTTCATTGTCCATCATAATGAAGACTGAAGAAAAGATGGACCACTGATATACATGGGTGGCATGGAGACTTGCAGCCATCACCAGCCACATGAAAATATTTTGTCTGCATGCCATGTGCTGCACCCTGAAACTGTGGTAGCGTGGCAGCTTGCATGTGAACCGGTTTAGGAAAGGAAACCTTTTTTAATCTACACGTATTGCTCATTACCAAGTTATCTCTACATGAGAGACATTCAGGTATTGATACCTCGCCCACATCCTGAGTTGCAAATCGTCACCACCACAAGTATATGAAGATTTCATTGCAGCATGCTATACAGAGGGGTTTCTGTATGAAAAGTTCAATTTCCATCTAAGGATGCACAGTATTCTGCTACTGTCGGGAAAATAGTAAGGAAATGCCGACCTTGCTGCTAAATGACAGATTCTGTAATGAACCCTGTTAAGCTTAACCAGCACTGGAAGAGACCAAAGTATGAATGTCTCTGTTTTTCAAATGTAGAATTTGTGGTTATAATTTTCATTCCAGCAAGGGAAAACAGAATATTAGTATATTTATCTATCTGTTTATGGAGGGAAAATATGTACAATGTCATGAGCCCTGTCTGTGCTTGGCAACATGGCAGTGATTATTATAAACTGGCTAAGCAGTGCTAAGCTCATTAACTTTAGTCAGCACTAGCAAATAACAACGTTTGGTTTAATATGAGACTACAGGACATCTGGAGCAAACCTACGTTTTCAGCACATACTCATGTTTCACACAAGTTATTAGCTTTTGAATAAAACTGGCAGTGAGTGACTGACCTTGAATGACTAGTCATATTTTCCAGGTCCTGTCAGAAATGGATTGTATCAGATCGCTGACTTCTAGTAAGTCAGTTACTGGATACATCATTGCTTTGTTTTGTGAAAGTGCTGTGCTATCACACTGCGGTCTTACTCTAAATTCTTCATTGCTCTGGGGTCACAGTGTTTTATATCTGCACTTCTTTGAAACATTCTGCAGTATTTCAGTCTGTACATGACTGCAAGTTTCAAAATGAACAGAAGACTCACAGAGCAGTATTCTTGCTTATAGTGAATGTACCCGAGCACATTTTTACAAGACCTAGTACTAGAAAAACATAAGATTGTTTTGTATTGTGCTTTATGTCTTAGTTACTTTTCTGATGTTCTGACATCTATTCTTCTTTCTCCCACTATCCCCTTTCATAGCACAAATTCTTACTGGTAACCTAATGGTCCAGTCCCTTTCCTGTGTTTTTAAACACCTTAGCTCTGACATGCAGCCAGACTTCCATAGTTTCTATTTAGTAAGAACTTTGCTGTGGCTTTGTCTCTGAATATCTGCTTTTCAGTTGTCATATGTGCTAAGATCTAGTAAGTCAGCCCAGTAATGAAATAACCAAACAGCTGCTAACAAAAGTTATATTTAAACCCAGGGTATATTTTACACGAAAACTTGAAAGTGAAATATGAACTCATTATTATGGTATATTATGATCATTTTGTTGTTACACTCGATATGGCAGGTAAGTAAATAATCCTGTCATCAAAGTACAATTGCAAACCGGCTCACAGATAGAACCCACAGTGTGAAAGTATCTGACTCCAAGTCAGACTGTTGACCAGTCACGAGTGGAGTCCCACAGGATTTGGTCCTAGGTCCTCTCCTGTTTGGTATCTACTTCTCTAAAGTCCAGGCCACCATGAAGGGACTCTGGCTGACAAAATTCGCAGACGATTGCAAGTTGGGAGCCATAATTAACTCCCCAAGTGATGTTGATATCCTACAGAAAGGCCTCACTGAGACCAATGACTGGTGTCAGAACCATGGCCTTAAGCTCAATGCCAAAAAATGTTTTGTCATCCCCTTTGGCAAAAACCCGGTTCCCATGAATTACCACATCGATGGTAGTCCACTGAACACAAAAGGTGTCATAAGAGCTCTGGGAACACAGGTTGACAGCAACCTCTCTTTTGACCACCACATTGCCACTGTGGTCAGAAAGTCCTTTTATGTGGCACATCTCATTATTAAGGGTTTTGCATCCAGGAAGAAAGAGGCCATTGTCTCCCTCTACTCTTCCCTCATTAGGCCAGTCATCGAGTACAATGCCCCATTTGGCATGTACCTCACTAGACATCTACAACAACTGGAGAGGCCACAAAAATACCTCACAAAGAGGATCTTAGGCCTTAAACACTTGTCCTATATGGACAGACTCAAAAAAACTCCAACTATTCTCTGTCTCATATTGCCTACTTAGAGATGATCTCTGCTTGACTTACAAAGCCATGTCTAACCCAGCTCTGTTAGAAATGCTACGTCTAATGAAATCCCAATCCCTCTGCACTACATGCTCCAAAGACCTCAACTTCATTACCACAATCAACAGAACAAGCTGGAGGGACAGGTTCTTAACCCAGAGACTACCCATGCTATGGAATAAACTTCCCATACACGTCAAGTGGAGCGCCTCACTGGCCCTCGTCAAGAGAAATCTTGATGAGTGGATGGGAAATAGAAAATCCACCCCAGGATCACTCCAGTGGCTCTACTTGACAGAGGCACTGGGAACTAAGATCGGGTGGCACAATGCCAGGGTAATCCTATGGGCTAGACTTGTAAAGGCTCCAGGGCCATTAGCCTAGTACACACCTATGAACCTATTAACATTTTGCATACTGCAAAGTACTGTAATGTATACTATGGCATAAGTGTGCACAAAAAATAATATATTGGCTACCAGAACAATAAGAAGGCTGAAAAGGCTCATTTGTCTGTTAACAAGTGATCTGTCTGCATCAGTGGTGACCATGTTTAGATTAATTGCCTGGATGCAGGACTGGCAGTTTGAGATTGACTCTTATCTAGTACAAACTGTCTAAAGACCAGCTCTCCATTTCCTGCCAGAAGGTAAAAGGATGGGGGTAGAGAAGCTGTGAACTAAACACCTAGTGAAGGTTGAAGTCACAACCTGGCAGCAATCTGTGGCACCATAGGATGGGAATGTGCTGTGAAAAGGGAAACATAAGGAAATGGCACCTTTCCTTGTGTGAAGACTGGTAGAGAATGGTGAAGGCTGACAGCCTAGCCAGATAGAATTTTATAGATAATTCTACCATTTGTAAATATGAATGTAAACTACAGGCTTGTTGTCTTAAATGTAAAGAAATACTGTTACATGTAGATCAGGAAATAAATGTGACAACAGTGCACTCTACTGACCAAAGTAAAGCATGTGGTGACCCTTTGAAGTGGACAGTGGTGCCAAAAAGTCTAGATGAAGAAATTCTTTCTATTGTTTTAACCAAGAGTTAAATTGCTAGATTTAAACATACAAATGTATTTTATTGCTCTGTTCCTGACCACCTGCAAGATAACAAAAGGGATATGTTAAGAATGTAAATGTAGTTAATGTGTAGCCTGGGAACACCAGGAAAGTGTAAAAAGATGATGCAATGTTTATCAGAACTGCAATAGCAATTTAAACAGAGAATCAGAAGGCATTAAGCATTTTTGCCTTGATCATCCAACACATCAGCACTCTGCCTATTGTCATATGTAAGTTATATTAGACTTGTGTTTTCTTTTAGATTAGCTAGGAACTATAAATATTACACTAAGTGTTTTTCTGTGATGTCAAAACTGTACTACTGATTTATTGTAAGCATTTCTGTGTGATCTCTGAACTCTTTTGACTAGCACTGTGACGTAGAAAGTATTGTCTTGTGGTTTTAATTATTTATTATTAAATATTTTAAAACCTTTAAACTGTGGCTGGTTTGTGTAGAGATAAGTTAAGCTCTAGAGTACATTGCATATTTATAGAGTTTACCGTTCAAGTCACTCTAAATACGCCTTAACTGATTAGTCACACTTACCAATTGGATAATAATATTGCACAGTAATAATTGGACATACTTTTAAGGGCCTATGAGTAGCTGATAAATATTAGCTGAGTGGTGGCAAGTGGTACTACTGTATAGTCTGGGTAATAGGGGCACAGCTGGAGAACCTGTACCAACCTTCCCCAGGAGTGTCTGTGTGGTTGTATAAACTTATCTCAAAGTGTGTGTGTCAGCTACTTGGGCAGGGACACAAATGGTTGGACAGAGAGGGTCATAGGCGCTGGAAGCTGTTAAAGACTGGGGGGGTGGAGGGTGACAGGGGCAGTTAGTAAACTAAAAAGGGTAACTTTTTTATAACTATTTGCTACCACAACATAGGTTCACTTGGAGGACATTTTAAGCTTAGCCAATTCCCTTTTGGTGCTTGAATTAACATTTTCTGATTGGTCTTAGCTATCCTCATGGCTGAAAATTGTATATTAGCCCTAGTGAGAACAACTGTGATCATACCATAGATAATTTGAGGGGGGGCATGTAACCGATGCAGCATTTAGGAACTGCCTCCATCCATTATTGGCATGAGGGGAAATCCTGGAGTACATTTTCTATTACCCATCCTTAGATCCAAGTTGCATTTGAATATGGATGGATGAGCTTTGCTTTATTTTTATGGATAGTCTGTTCCGGAACAGTAGTAGCCTCTGTGATATATATCCATCTCTCCACAACATTCAGTTTAGATACCTGGACTGAGTATTTCTGATGCCATTTGACTTGCTGGTGTTCAGTAGGTCCATCTGTATTATGTCGGAGGATGCTTTGTATGCCAGACATGTCACCTCTAAGCACTCTGTAGGATACTGAGTATAGTAATAAATCTTTGAGGTGGTCCATGCAAGACCTATTGTTTAGGACTTGTATCCTTTTAGTAAGGTCTCTCTGAAGGTATTCCAATTGTTGCATGGGGCTGGACAGATACATGCCAAAGTGGGCATTATACAAAATGATTGACATAATGAGAGCTTTGTAAAGGGGGACAACATCATCTCTAGATCTAGTCACAATCAATTTGTTTATAAGCTGTGCAATATAGAAAGGCTTTATGAATCTGGGCACATGTTGGTCAAAAGTTAGGTCACTGTACAGTTCCCAAATGCCAAACAATTGAATCAGTTCTCAGAGGGCATTGTCATCATTTTGACACCAGTTATTATTTGGGACAAACCTTCCTGCATGATGGTTAAGTCATTTGGAGATTCAATAACTTCTCCTAGCTTGCAGTCATCTCAAACTTAGCTGGCCAAATCTCTTTGGTATTTCATTTTACTTTTGAGATGTATATGCCAAACAGTAAAAGTCTCAACACCGAACACTGGGAGACTCCATTGGTGACTGGTCTCTTCCCCTGTTTTGATCTCCTGCATCCTGTGAGCCAAGTTTGCTCCTACATTATTCATCTTTTGTACTACACCTGAGTAGGGGATTGTGTCAAAAGGCTTGGCCAGGTCAAGGTAATGTGGTGTGAACTGTTTTACCTTCATCCATTGCTTCGGTAACAAGAGTAAAGCTTAACATTTGCCCATGATTTTGAGCTTTTCACACTTTCCTCTGGGATGTTTTCAAACACATTTTTAGGGCCATGCATACATGTATGCATTCCTTGATTCACCTTCCTGATTGTATTAAATTATATTCCTTGTATAATACAGCACACTTGTTAGACTTAAGGTAGAGCACATTTTAAATTTATTGTTTAAATTTTTTCCAGTAGGCAATGAAACAAAAATGCATTAACCAATAATGACAAAACTGCCCTAGTCAGAACATTTCCATCATAAAGGTCTACGTCCACACACAACTGCATTTTAAATTTATTGTTTGAACATTTTTCCAGTAGGCAATGAAGCAAAATGCATGTACCAATAATGACAAAACTGCCCTATTCAGAATATTTCCATGATAACAGTCTACTTCCACAAACAACTGCATTTTAAATTTATTGTTTGAACATTTTTCCAGTAGGCAATGAACTAAAATGCATGTACCAATAATGATAAAACTGCCCTATTCAGAACATGTCCATGATAACAGTCTACTTCTACACACAATATATAAATACAGAATCACAGTAGACTGTATGCCATAGGCATGTTGCACAGCTTCTTGAACTTATTTTCAATTGGGGGGTGCAAAAGGCCAAAAACCAAGGCCATTTTTTAAATTGTGTGTATAATTTTGGAAAGGTGCTTGCATAAAACATTATTACCACCATGCATTTCACTGCCAAATCTTGAAGCCAGAACACTGTGCACTACAGTCAGAGCAGCGTACCACTAAACTAAACCAGCAGTTTCTTGAAAGACAGGAAGACAAACTTAAATGGCTATCATATCATTTAGTGAATTCAGTTCTCTTCTCAACATAGCTCTCAACCTCTTAGCACAAAAATACAGAACAAAGCCAATAATAGGGGAAGACAGCCCCAAAATAGGGACACATTTCAAATACTGATTTTATAACCTTAGAAATATAATTTTGGAAAGTTGCTTGCATAAAACATTGTTACCACCATGCATTTTACTGCCAAGTCTTGAACCCAAAACACTGTGCACTAGAGTTAGAGCAATATACCAGTAAACTAAACCATCAGTTTCTTGAAAGACAGGAAGACAAACTTAAATGGTTATCATATCATTTAGTGAATTCAGTCCTCACTTCTCACCATAGCTCTCAACCTCTTAGCACAAAAATACAGAACAAAGCCAATAATGGAGGAATACAGCCCCAAAATAGGGACACATTTCAAATACTGATTTTATAACCTTAGAAAATTGCTAGAATAAAAGGTTTTGTTTTACCACTCCTGCAAACCAATAAGAACAGAACAAAAATGTGAGGCATAAATTCACAAGTGATGGTGGCTAGGGACTTTAGGCTCTTTTTAACTGTACCCAAGGTACAGGGTTTGAGCCTGTGTACCTCTAGCCACCAGATGTACCCTGCTGGGGGCATTTTCACACACACACACACACACTCTGCAATTAGTGTACTCACTCTGATAGACAGACTCTCTGTTCCCCCGCTCTGCAATTAACTCCTGTCCTACAGTCCAGATGCAGCAAACAAACTCCATTCTGCAGCAGCTTCTGAATATCCCGCTCGCAAAAGCCAGAAATGTGCTGATGTCATTGCTCACAAATAACAGCTGGAAATACGCTGATGTCATCGCGGCAAACTAAACCACTTGTAAAAAACAGCCGGGAGGTGTGGAAAGGGACAGAGGTGATCTGCAAAAGTGGGGGGGGCTCCCCTTCCCCGGCACCCATGGAGAGGGTGCTGGAGATTTTAGCTTGCCCAGCTGGCTGAGATCTGGACCTTATAGCTGTGCCAGTGGGGAGTCTTATGGGGACCTGGGGAGCAAGGGAGCGACCAGCCCCGGACTAACTGTGATCTCTTTGTGCTCTTATGGGAAATTGCACTGTACTGTGTGTATTTGTTATCCTTTCCTCATATTTGAGATGCCCTCTCTGGTGTTAGTGGTGAGGACTGAGGCTCCTTGATAGCTGGTCCAGGGCACAGGCGTCACATATTAATTGGTGGCAGTGGTGTGATATTCACATCACATATTAATTAGTTGGCAAATACTAATTGGCTTGTAGTGATGTGGGTAGAGTGAATCCTGTAGCTTGTGTACAGTGAGCTTTGAAGGTGTTTTGTACTCTAAAACAATCATGAAGTAAATACTCAGAGTTCAGATCACAATTGTTTTATTTCTTTGTTATCTTAGTTAGTCAGGGTGAGCAGGCAGCATGTTAGCAGAGGAGTATGGAAAGCTGACAAGGAGTCAGCTTGCGTAGATGTGCCAGGCTAGTGGACTGGTGCATGGAAACCTGACCAAGGCAGACCTGATTGCAGCCTTGGTTACAGCTGCATCAGAAAACAGCAACCAGGAGGGCAATCAGACTGGCAGTGGAGATATAATTCCCTCACAGAATGGACAGCTCAACCTTTCTGTAGTGGACTTAAAAATCTGGCTGGAGCTAAAGAGACTTGAGTTGGATGCCAAAAGTGTGGAATTAGAAGCAAATGAGAGATTGTGACGTTTGCAAGCTGAGGAGAATGAGAAACTGTTACATCTGCAAGCTGAGGAGCAAGAGAGGCAGAGGCAGCATGAGAAGAAAATGCTGACTCTTAGCCAGAGTCATGGAGGTAATGGGGAAGGGAGTAATTGGACCTCAGAAGCACAAAAGGTCAGTAAATTTCTTCCACAGTTTAAAGAGGGGGATAATTTTGCTAGTTTCATTCATTGAGAGGCTATGTAAACAGTCTGAAGTTGACCAAGGGCTCTGGGTACGGTTCCTGACCCCTCTTACTTCATGGTAAAGGTGTAACTGTTCTGTCCAAAATGTCTGACGTTGCATGTTTTGAGTATACTGCTGTTAAGAAATGTCTTTTAGAACTGTTTAAGCTAACACCTGAAACATATATGAAAAAGTTTTGTGAGCATAGATGCAAGGCAGATGAAAGTGTGTGTGAATATGTTGCTGAAGTGAGCACTTATTTCCATAGGTGGGTGAGTGGATGTCAGGTCATCACTTTTGAAGGGCTGGCAGACCTTTTGGTGAGGGAACAAGCCCTTAGCACTTTGCCTGAGGACATGAGGATCTGGTTAGCTGATAGACAGTGTGCTACTTCAGATGAGTTGGGGAAGAAGGGAGACATATACCTGGCAAGCAGGGCAGCCCTGCACAGGAAGGGGACCCCCAGTACTGCCCATGGGTCTAAAGGAACCCATGGTGGGCAGCACTGACTGCCCCAACAGAATCTGCCAGTAGTAGGGGAAGCCACTAGTCCAGGTACATATCCAGGAGCTAGGGTTAAATGTTTTGAATGCAACCAGTGGGGCCATGTGGCATACAGGTGTCCACAGAGGCAAGGTGGGGAACCAAAGGTGAGGGAGCCAGTAAGTGGGAAAGACAAAATGCCAGTATTAGGTTGTCTTAAGACAACAGGGGTACTAAACTACCATCCAACAGATGTCCTGAGAGAGAAAGATTTGGATGAGGCAGTGCCATGTACTTATGCAGTTACACACGGTCAGGCTAGGGAGACAAGCATGTGGGTCTGGTAGCTTGGGGAAGACCCAGACAGACTGCATACTTGCAGCCTGGACTGATGAGGTGGTTACTTCAGGGAGGGAGCTACCCTGTAGCAGTGAGACTGAATGTGAGCCACAGGTGCTTGTGGGTACTGATGATCCCTTGGACAGAGTGACTACAAAGGTAGAGGTGAGTAGTAGTACCCAGGCTGACAGTGAGGCACCACTGTCAGAGGATGCCAGACTTCCTGTGGAAGGGGAGCTGGGAAGGGCTACAAGGAGAGAGTTGAGACAGGTTCAGCTCTCAGACCCTACATTGCAAGGCCTGAGGCAGGTAGCTAGGGAGGCACCTGATTCTCAAGGAAAGGGGAAATTTGTATACTGGGACAAAGGGTTACTATACAGAGAGTGGACCCCTGATGGCGGGCTAGAAGGTGAGAGAGTACAGCAGTTGGTAGTGCCTAGAGCCTACCGTCTGGCACTTCTAGCCATAGCCCATAATATTCCCTTTGCAGGTCATATGGGCATAAAACGTACAAAGAGGCATATTATGCAGAACTTCTATTGGCCTAGAATTTCCAGAGATGTAACAGGGTACTGCAGGACTTTTGAGCAGTGCAAAAAGGTAGGCAAGGCAGGAGACAAGGTGAGAGCTCCTTTGATGCCTTTGCCTGTGATTGAGGAGCCATTTCAGAGGGTAGCTATGGATATTGTGGGTCCTCTGAGTACCCCAAGTTCCACAGGGAAAAAGTATATCCTAGTGGTAGTGGATTATGCTACACGATACCCTGAGGCAGTGACTTTGTCCTCCATTGAGGCAGAGAAGGTGGCAAATGCTTTGTTAGAGATTTTCAGAAGGGTAGGTTTCCCAAAAGAAATACTGACTGACAGAGGTGCCAATTTTATGTCAGACCTGCTGGCTTGTCTGTGGAAGTCCTGTGGGGTGAAGCACATGAAGACCACCCCCTACCATTCCCAGACTAATGGCCTTGTTGAGAGGTTAAACTGTACAATCAAGTCCATGCTACGGGCATTTGCAGATCAGTTTAAGAGGGAGTGGGACTAATATTTGCCCCATCTGTTGTTTGCTTACAGAGAGGTTCCCCAGGAACCCACAGGTTTTTCACCCCTTAAGTTGCTGTATGGGCATAGGGTGAGGGGACCTCTAGATTTAATTCGAGATGAGTGGGAAGGTGAGTGCGACTCTCACAAGGAGTCTGTTGTGGAATATGTCCTAAACCTCAGGACAAGGCTCAGGGAACTCATGGGCTTGGCCCAGGAGTACCTGGAAGAAGCCCAACAACAGAAAAAGGTGTGGTATGACAGAAATGCTCGAGCTAGACAGTATGCTGTGGGGCAGCAGGTAATGGTTCTCATTCCTGTCAGACACAACAAGCTGCAAGCAGCTTGGGAGGGACCCTACAAGCTGGTAAGAAAGGTAAGTGATGTTAACTACATGGTGGAACTGCTAGGCAGACGGCAGGTACCATGTTAACATGATGAAACCTTACCATGATAGGGAGGCCTTTGTACTGAGCATTTGCAGTGGATTGCAGGAGGAGTCTGAAGGAGATCTGGGGACTGATCTCCTCAGTGAGGCTCGGGCTGACACCTCAGTGGAAGGAGTAGCAATGTCCCAGCAGCTATCTCCTACCCAGGTTTGAGAAATATGAGCATTGTTGCATGAATTTGAGGACATGTTCACTGGGAAACCAGGATGCACCCACCTAGTGCAGCACCAGGTGGATACAGGACCCCAAAAGTCTATTAGGCAGGCCCCTTATAGAGTGCCTGAGAGAGTGAAACAGATTCTGAGGGAAGAGGTACAGGAGATGTTGGAACTAGGGGTGATTCAAGAGTCCAACAGTCCCTGGGCCTCCCCAGTGGTGCTGGTGCCAAAGAAGGATGGCAGCACCAGGTTCTGTGTGGACTACAGGAAATTAAATAGTCACACCGAGACAGATGCTTACCCCATGCCTAGGACAGATGAGGCCCTAGAGCAGCTGGGTGGGGCTCAGTATCTTACAACCATTGATCTTACCAAGGGTTACTGGCAGGTGCCCTTGACTCCCAGTGCTAGAGAGGTCAGCCTTTGTAACTCCTTTTGGCTTGTATGAGTTCACAAAGATGCCCTTTGGGATGAAGAATGCCCTGGTGACTTTCCAGAGGCTGGTAGATAATATCCTATCAGGAGCAGGAGGGTTTGTCCTTGCTTACCTAGATGATATTGCCATCTACAGCCATTCCTGGATAGAGCACCTCCAGCATGTCAGGGAGGTGCTGGGCAGACTACAGAGGGCAGGGTTGACCATTAAGCCGAGCAAATGTCAGGTGGGTATGGCAGAGGTCTCCTACCTAGGACATACAGTGGGCTGTGGTAAGATAAGGCCAAAACCTGCCAGAGTGGAAGCTATTCAAGCATGACCTGTACCTGTTAATAAAAAGCAGGTGAGGGCATTTTTAGGGACAGCATGGTACTACAGAAAGTTCTTCCCCAGTTATAGTACCATAGCTGCTCCCCTCACAGACCTGACAAGGAAGAACAGGCCAGATAAGGTAGTGTGGACCCCAGCATGTGAGCAGGCATTCTAGAAGCTTAAAGAAGCTTTGAGAGGACCCCCTGTGTTAGCCAGTCCGGATGACAGCAATGAATTTGTTGTGCAGGTTGATGCTTCAAACCATGGGGTGGGGCCGTACTTAGCCAGATTTTTTCAGAGGGGGAAGAGCACCCAGTGGTTTATCTCAGTCATAGGCTCCAACCCAGGGAGGAATGCTATGCAGCTGTAGAAAAAGAATGTCTAGCCATAGTGTGGGCACTGCAGAAACTTCAGCCTTATCTGTATGGAAGAAAATTAACTGTTATGACAGATCACAACCCCCTAACATGGTTAAACTGAGTTAGCCAGCTAAATGCCAGGTTGCTAAGATGGATCCTGGGGTTGTAAGCATATAATATGTCAGTGCAGCACCACAGTGACGTTAGCAATATCAATGTAGATGGGCTCTCAAGACAGGGAATGGAGTAGGTATACTCAGATAGACCTGACCCTCTCAAGCAGCATTTCTCAAGGGTCACTTGAAAAAGCAGCTTGAGTTCTCCGGGGGGGGGGGGTGAAAACTGGTAGAGAAGGGTGAAGGCTGCCAGTCTAGGCAGATAGAATTTTATAGAAAATTCTGTCATTTGTAAATATGAATGTAAACTACAGGCTTGTTGTCTTAAATGTAAAGAAATACTGTTACATGTGGAACTGGAAATAAATCTGACAACAGTGCAATCTACTGACCAAAGTTAAGCATGTGGTGACCATTTGAAGTGGACAGTGGTGCCGAAAAGTCTAGATGAAGAAATTCTTTCTATTGTTTTTACCAAGAGTTAAATTGCTAGATTTAAACATGCAAATGTATTTTTATTGCTGTGTTCCTGACCAGCTGCAAGATAACAAAAGGGATATGTTAAGAATGTAAATGTAGTTAATGTGTAGCCTGGGAACAACAGGAAAGTGTAAAAAGATGATGTAATGTTTATCAGAACTGCAATAGCAATTTAAACAGAGAGAATCAGAAGGAATTAAGCATTTTTGCCTTGGTCATCCAACTCATCAGCACTCTGCCTATTGTCATATGTAAGTTATCCTAGACTTGTGTTTTCTTTTAGATTAGCTAGGAACTATAAATATTAGACTAAGTGTTTTTCTGTGATGTCAAAACTGTACTACTGATTTATTTTAAGTATTTCTGTGTTGATCTCTGAACTCTTTTGACTAGCACTGTGTAGTAGAAAGTATTGTCTTGTGATTTTAATTATTTATTATTAAATATTTTAAAACATTTTAACTGTGGCTGGTTTGTGTAGAGATAAGTTAAGCTCTAGAGTACATTGCATACTTATAGAGTTTACTGTTCAAGTCACTCTAAATAAGCCTTGACTGATTAGTCACACTTACCAATTGGATAATAGTATTGCACAGTAATAATTGGACACCCTTTTAAGGACCTTTGATTAGCTAATAAATATTAGCTGGATGGTGGCAAGTGGTACTACTGTATAGTCTGGGTAAAAGGGGCACAGCTGGAGAACCTGTGCCAGCCTTCCCCAGGAGTGTCTGTGTGGTTGTATAAACTTATCTCAAAGTGTGTGTGTGTCAGCTACTTGGGCAGGGACACAAAGCACTGGTTGGACAGAGAGGGTGCTGGAGAGTTTAGCTTGCACAGCTGGCTGAGATCTGGACCCTATAGCTGTGCCAGTGAGGAGTCTTATTGGGGACCTGGGGAGCAAGGGAGGAACCAGCCCCAGACTGACTGTGATCTCTGTGTGCTCTTAAGAGAAATTGCACTTTACTGTGTGTATTTGTTATCCTTTTCTTATATATGAGACCCCCTCTTTGGCTTTGTGGTGAGGATTGAGGCTGCTTGATTGCTGGGCATCACACCTAGTATGATTCCATATTTATTCTTTCCTGCAAGGGGGCAGCTCTTTGTCTTCTGTAAGAGATGAATTAGCTAGTCTGTAGCTGAATTGGTTACTACATTATTTGCAGATGCATTACAAACTGAGGAAGCACAGCATATCTGTCCATTTTCCTTTCCAGGTAAGAACAGTGACTTATCATCACTTTATGATGGCCACTTAAACTATATGTATACATATGCAATATTTTATATTATTTAGATATGTGTGTTTATATATATATATATATATATATATATATATATATATATATATATATATATATATATATATATACACACATGGGTCTACTTCTGAGGACTGAAATATGACAATGCTGACTTTCACAATCTCGAGACGAGAAGGCCGACAACATCATAAAACCGACATCCTGGAACACCAGTTGTAAACTCCAGGTAAGTAACCACTTGTCCAAAAAAATATAAAATTAAACCCGAAGCAAATTAACCAACACAACCAACACAAATACCAATCAATTCAAAAAGATTCTTAAAAGTTATCTTAATGATAGCTGGCTTTGCGCCTGTATTACTCCAGGCTAACAAGTTTTATAGTTCTGGTCATTCTTTTCCTTCTTCCTTGACTGCCTCATAATCTATCTTCTCTTTCATGTCTAGATAATCTCTAACCTCATCCTTTTCTATCCAAGTCCCCCCTACAAATCCTTATTCAGCTTACTTTGAGAAACTGCAATGTCTACATTATAATAAGGAATTATATCTGATGATTGTATAATACAAATCTCTGCTATAATAGAATAGAATGCAATTTCTGGTGTACTGTATGTCTTGTATTTTTTTTGTATAATTTTTTACATAAGTTTTCTATAATTTCTTGTATAAGTTATGTAATCTCTATATGTGGAGCTTTTCTCCTGGGGCCACTGCTGAAAATGGGTCTTATCTCAATTGGACTTTCTCAGTAAAGAAATGTAAAATAAAATAAATAAATAAAATTAAACCCATTGATGTGGTGGGCTTTGCCCCCACATCTTCCTAACTAAATATACCAATTCTGAGGTTGCATTACCATGGGAGTAAGGGGCAAAGTTCAACATGGTGGCCAAGTGGTTACTTACCTTGAGTTCGCAGTCAGTGTTCCGGGATGTCTGTTTTCTGATGTTGTCGAACTTCTTGTCTCTGGATTGTGAAAGTCAGTGTTGTGGTATTTTGGCCTTCCAAAGTAGACTCATATTTATATATATATATATATATTTTTTTTTTTTTAGAGAGAGAGTGAGCAAGTGAGCTAGCTATAGATATGGATCTAGTTAATTTGATCAAAGAATCAGATTGTTGAAACCCATGGGGTCGACAGTTTAGTTCGTCAGACACAAACAATGTTTTTGCAGTGGGGGTGAGCTCCCCTGCACATCCACACCCCCTGCTAATTATATCTACCAACTCTAAGATTGCACTGCAGTGGGAAATAGGGCAAATTCCCTGATCCCCACTGTATGGCAATCTCAATCAGAATGGTTTGACACTCTTGATCATACAGGTTTTGGCCATCTGGTTCATTGATCAAATGAAGGGAACCCATGCATGTGTGTGTGTGTGTGTGTGTGTGTGTGTGTGTGTGTGTGTGTGTGTGTGTGTGTGTGTCTGTGTGTGTGTTTTATACTAATAAATAAATAACATTTTTCTCATCACTACTTTTGGCCCATGAACGCCTTATGCTTCCAATGTAGTCTTCTTCCAGTACCTTCCTACCATATTAGAAGGAATTCTGGCATAGTCAATCACTATGAAGTTATGCACCTAGAAGAAAGTTATCCTAAAAGTCTATGCTTAATATCCTGAAGGAGTTTTTTCCAGAGCATAGCATTTGGTGACATTCTGTGGGCCTCCTGCTATTGTTGGCTGGATTGCAGTTATTCTGTGAGGGGGAGAAGAGGCTTTTCTGTCTATGAGAAGCAGTTATACCATAAAGTAACTGTAATGTGTTGGTGCTCTTACCCCCAGCCACACACCTCCTCATGCTGCTTGTCTGTTTGCTTTGGTACCAGTAAAACACACATTCCCTTGTCATTGTTAGAAGACAGTAATATACTGGTCTTAGTATCTATCCCCTTCAGACAGAAGAAGACTGTCCCTAGAGATGCTTATTCCTCCCTTTCTGCCTGACCTCATTGCCTTCTTGAGGGTCAGTCCCTAGTCTGTCTTTCAGTTACTTTATATCTGTGCCAGTTGGCTGGTGTATTAAACAGGGTATGAAAGACAGTGGCAAAGACAGTTAAAGCACTATACGCACTTCTTCCTTTTGTGCAGACACCTTGGTTAAGAGACAGACACAGAGCACTTGGGGAACAGTTGAACCTGGTGACTGTATTCAGGAGATCACCTTCCTCACAGAAGGAACCGGTAGGATGATCTACTCAGTGGCTGTCACCTAAAGGTTTCCCATATCAGAGTAATGGGATATCATCATGATTATCCCCCTTCTCTAATGCAACTTGCCATGTTTACTGTGTAATCAACTACATATAGCTATATTCACCAAAGCATGTGTTTGCACTTTGCATTTATCTGTCAGCCTGTCATTTGGCCTATATATTTTTTGGAAAAAGCAATCTAACTACCATCTGAGTTAACATGTTTCATTCTTAAAGTTGTCCCGGAATAAAGCCAGCAGTAAGAAAAGTTCTCCAGACACTGATAACAATTATAGTTAGCATGACTGATGACTGGATCTGGACACGGTCAGGGTAAGTTTCACAAAGTAATATTTTATGATGATTTTGAGCTGTTGGAGAATCGTGAAAAGGAAGGTAAAATCAGAAAGTCAGGGAGTCGTTGAAAAGACAAAAATGTATACATGAGTAGAATGATGGCCTTGTCCATTGGAAGACTGTGCCAGTGAAGGGTCAATCAGTATGCATTACTCTGTCAAAATGCCACTGGAGCAAACCAGCCTAAAAAATTGATGGGGCCAGAGGGCAGGTAAGATCTCAGTTGCACTGGCAAAGCAAAATAAAATGTACAAAATTGCTGCTAAACCTGAGCATAATGTATTTTCATACACACCTGTCTTTCAGTAACATTATTTTATGCAGATATCTAATTTTTTACATCTTCATTTTACTAGATGTTTAAATGGCTAAGTTACTTCTTTTCCATGATTTTGTATTTAATATATGTGGTACATTTCTCTTGTTCTTCGACTCACAAGCATGCGTGTTGTTTTGTATGTTCTTATAGTTAACCAAATAAAATTTACTTAAAAAAAATAACTGAAAACTAAGCTATGGATGAACCTGTCTGATTCCCATGGTATTACTGTTTGTACCTTGTGACCGTGACATTGTAATCTTATCTCACATAAAACAAGACAGTAATTTTATCTCTCGTTCTCTTTCTAAGAATTCTCAAATCTCAAATACTCCAATACTAATGTGAATGACTGTCGCATCACTAGGCTTTCTTTAATTTACCATGAATAACATTAGTCCAAGCTCTGATAAGAACCATAAAGGCTGGGAGTCATAAATCGAAAGGGATAAAATTTAAATGCAGACATGGCAATGTGCTGTCTTGCTTGCACAATACTGTTAGTACTCTCTGTTATAACCTGTGCCATAATAAATGGCATGGCAGATAGTTCGCTAGTAGGTTGAATATGGTTTGGTAAAGAAAAGAAAAATGAAATCCATTTCCAGCAGAGTTAGACAAGAGATTAAAACTTACAGTTGACATAGTAATGAGATTTAATGAAAAAAATTGTAAGAAATTATGAAATGAAATGGGTGGCATAGAGACGCAGTGAAAATCATTGCCACCTCTGGTTAATTTCTCAGCTGCAGTGCCCTCTGTGTTGACTCTGCATACCCTTCTTGTGTTACTATGGGTTTTCTGTAGATACTCCAGGATCCTACCACATTCTAAAGATGGATTCCCTTCGCAAGCTTGAAGATTCAAAACTCAAAAACTGCAAATGGTCGAGACCATAAGATCGAAGTTTTGAAACTTCAAAAGTTTTGAGTGGAGATCGCCGTACAGCGCAGAATGGAATATTTACCCTTTTCCTCACTGTAGTGCAATCATGGAGTTGGTATATTTATTTAGCAGGGGGTTTGGGAGATGCAAGGGAGCTTGCCCTCCTGCAAAAATGTAAAAATATTTTGTTTTTATTTATTTTTTTATTCCAATTTCGAAGTTTCAAAACTTCGATCTTATGGTCTCGACAATTTGCAGTTTGAAGTTTTGAAACTTCGAGCTTGTGAAGTAGAGCACTAAAGATATGTCGTAGGTGGGATTGTTGACTTCTAAATTTCCCATAGGTGTATGTGTGCATGCAAGTGAGGCACCGAAGAAAGGCATGACAATCTACTTTAATTTTATCCCTTTGCATAGTAAACTTCTGTGGATGGCAGTTGCTGTTCAAAGGGTTACTGTAGGAGCTGGCTATAACTATAAGTATGGATGGCATTAAATACTATGTATGTAATGATGTGCTCCAAGAATTCTTGGTTAGTGCATTACATTGCAGAATGTAATAGGGGGTGGGTATTCAGAAATTATAATCCCATGGTGCAGTGATATATATATATATATATATATATATATATATATATATATATATATATATATATATATAGAGTGCAGAGTACTATAATGAAGCAACTTGATAGTGATTATGTATGCACAATTGCTGGGACCACTCTTAGAGGAAGAGCCTTTGCCTTTCGTGAGCTGACCATGGAGGCCACCAGTGAACCCTCCAGTTCATCATCTCCAAGGTAGCCATCATCATCCAGCAGAAGCAGGCCCTGGAACCACTGGGGATCTGATCAACTAACAGGTGGCTAGTGAAGAGGTGAGTGGCTATCACATCCACCACAGCCAACCCTGGAAAGAACAAAAAAAAGGGAGAAAAATGTACGGATTAGCACATTTATATGACCCATTATTAAATAGTCCAGTCCAATGAAACATTTCCATCTCAGTAGGTACATTTCCTTTAAGGTTAGCCTACCCAATTAAAGGGGGGGGGGGGGACATGCACTGCTTTACTGTCATACAATTATTAGCATTGCCTCTTTTCTCCAAGCTGTCATTTCTGAACAACTCGTACATTTATACCTACCCTTCTTTTTTAACACCTTTAGTGAATTATCACTTAAGTCATAGAGAAACAAACATTAATATAAAAGAAAATAAACCACGTTAACATGTTCACAATTGCAGACATTATACATCACATACATTCTTTTATACAATTATCATCAAGACAACATTAAATAAGTTCCTGCCTTAAATCTCACTCCTCCTCCAAAACATTATTCTGCATGTATTGTTCTAACAGTTTCCATTTTTTCTAAGTAGTTTGCTCCTACCCTTATTTAAAGATCCCACTTTCAGTTCTTTTAGCTCTGTTACAATATTCACTACTTCAGGTACAGTTGGTTTAGACTTTGATTTCTTTTTCTAGTAATCTCTGTTTTGGCCGTCACCAGAATTAAACTTAACAAGGCCTTATTATGTCTAGGCAATTCAGATCCTGTATCTCAACTCAAAAAACATGATTTCTTTAGTTGCACCTCTTTGCTCAGCCAATATTTTTGACAGAGTACTCTAGGAATTTTTTAAAGTCTGCCAACTCATTACACTCTCAAAACATATGATCCCAGTTGTCTCCTTCTTCCCCATCACACCTTCAACATTTGCATCAACTTGAGGAAAAACATCATCTACTTGGGGTATAAAAATGACAAGCAAATACTTTGAAGCAAAAATCCTAACTCTACTAGATTTTGTTTCATATTTAGGAACCATGTCCGTCTTCCCATTGTTTCCTTATGAGTTGTTTATCCAATAGCTCTCTCTTTCCAGTCTTTTCTAACCTCCTCTGATTAAGTCCTGTTGTCTTTTATATACCCTAATAATTATCCATTTTTTAACAGCAGCTTCTGTTCTAGATTCACCTAAAATGTTTACCAGAGTAGGTCTTTCAGTTAACATTCCCTATTCCTTTTTCTTTGCCTATACTGACATCAATCCCTGGTATGGAAAGCAGTCTCTAGCCTAGACTCCAAATATCTTCTTGGCCTCTTTCCACTTTTTTACCTTTGCCTCTCTAGTTATTTGCTCCCAATACCTTGGTTCCTTTGCCAGTTTTCCCCACTAAATTTCAGTTCCATCTTTCCTATTCTATGCATTCACAATTGCAACCATCCCTATCAGCAGAACCTCCTTTCTCCATTCTCCTGTTGGCTTGGTTCTTAGAACACTTTCTTTTACTTTATGAATATAATATTCTGTATGGCTGTTGTTATTCTCCTTAAGGATCTGCATCCAAAACCCCACTCTCTTCTTATTTATTGAATTTCTCCCATTTCATCATCATCCCTTTCCACTTTGAATTATATCTTTCTGTGTGTGTTATGTATGTGAGCCTTAACTGTGTAGCTCTAAAATATCCCTTCAAATCAGGTAATCCTAAGCCATTTTGTTCTATTAGAAAAATCAGCTTAACCCACTTGAATCTAGTCTGCTTCTCAGTCCAGATAAAATCCTTCAACTCCTTATTAATTACTGGCCACAACTTCTCCTCTATTTGATAAAAATATGCCTAACCTGTACATATGTCGTATTCTTTTACCTTAAAAGAAGACGCGAAACAATGATGTGCAGTTGGTACCAACTCCAAGCTTTATTGACCGGCCAACATACATGCAATGCAATGCCCCAACTTCCTGTCTCGCAGCCTTTATATCATGCACGTTCCCCCGCCCCCACAGAACACTAGCTACGGCAAGATAGCACAGTCCATTGAATACACCACATCTCCCTTTCCATAAGGCCCCTTTAGCACCAAACCCAGATCTATTCAATTCTCCCACTTTACTACAACTTGGTACATTGACACCAAATGCTCACTTAGCCACATTCAGATTACTGTAAACCCCCAAACATTGTTATTTTCACCGGAACTTCACAGATCCAAGCGGTCCGGCTTGTTAATAACTCTTCCAGATCTGGTCCTCACCACATCACCAGGAGCGGGGTTCCAGGGGAAGGCCATTGCAAGATGGCAAGGCCTCTTCGATCTTACTTGGCACATTGTCCGGACACCCAGGGTTTGATTCACAGTCAGGCTCAGATAAGGGAATCAAATGCACACGGTTTCTCCGCACAGTCCCTTGTGGCACATCTACCTTGAAAGACCTCGGCGAGCAATGGTTTTGATCTACCATACCTGGGGTCTTCAGATCTGTCACCCACACCTGGTCACCAGGCAACACATTCCCCAACGGCCTGGCCCGGTGGCGTCTGTTGTAGTTTGCCCATATACACCCTCTTCTCCCCTCTTTCCCCTGAGCCTTCTCCAATCAGGCAGCGCAGGGTCCAACTGTGGAGGATAAATCGGGAGGGAGGTCCGCAACCGTCGTCCCATAAGGAGTTCCGCAGGGCTATACCCATTCTGCAGCGGCGTTGTCCTGTACGCCAAGAGAGCCATGTACGGATCTGTACTTTTTAGCAGGTTCTTCACCGTCTGCACCGCGTTCCGCCTCCCGTTACTCTGCGGGAACCTGGGGCTGCTTGTAACATGATCAAAGCCATAAGCGGTTGCGAAGGCCGCAAAGACTGCCCTGAAAACTGAGGTCCATTATCGGACACAAGTACCTCTGGGATGCCATGGCGAGCAAAAAGATTTCAGGTGGATAATGACCTCGTTAGATGTGGTATGGTTCAACAATGCAATCTCGAGAAACCTGGAGAAGTAGTCTACGACAAGAAGGTAAGTATGTCCTTTCAACTCAAACAAATCCGCGCCCACTCTTTGCCATGGACGGTCAGGGTATGCTGTTGGGAGGAGGGGCTCAGGAGGATTCCTTCTCTCTGAGATGCACGTCCTGCATCTTAAGACCATGTCATTTATCTGTTGGCTAAGCCCAGGCCACCAAACGGTCTGACAGGCTCTGGCTTTGCACTTCACAATGCCCTGATGTCCCTCATGCAACCGACAACACCTCATTACGCATGGCAGAGGGATAACAAGGCGAATCTTTCAAAAGCAACCCATCTTTCACTGTCAGTGTGGAACGATCTGGCCAGTAGCTCTTCAGTAAAGGTTCCTGGTTGCATACGGCCACCCCTGGCTGCACAAGTCCATGACCCACACACACACTGTCCGCTTTCAGCTGCTCCCGTAGGGTTTGGAGGAAGGATGGCTTCACATGCATGTTTTCCACAATACTATGCACGTAGATATCCGTATCCTCCATTAACTCTGTCTCCTCTGGGGTTAGCCTGGTTTTAAGTGGAGAACGTGACAGGGCATCTGCCACCCACAGTGATTTCCTGGAGCATACTGCACCGTGTCAAAACTGCATCAGCCTCATCCGAAGCGTTGAATTCTGGGCGGTAAAGATCCAACGCCTGGCCCAGCAGTGAGACCAGGGGTTTGTGATCAGTCTCTAGACAAAATGATTTGCCCAATAGGTAATCTCGAAAGCGTTCACATGCCCAGGTAGACGCCAAAGCCTCCTTTTCGACCTGGGCATATCGTTGCTCTGTGGGTGAGAGTGACCTCGATGCATATGCCACGGGTCTCCAGCCATCCTCCCATTGTTGCTGCAACACACTCCCCAACCCAAAGGATGATGCATCTGCGGAAACCTATCTCTCTTGGTCATACACAGCCAGAACTGGGGGTGAGGTGATTGCCTCTTTTAAATCATTAAATGCCTTCTCCTGATCCCCACCCCAGTACCAGCTATTCTTTTTTGATAATAGGTCTCTCAAAGCTCTATCCCTCTCAGCCAAATGAGGGATGAACTTCCCCACCTGATTCACCATGCCCAGGAAACTTCTGAGTTCTCCCACTGTAGCAGGTGCTTTCATCTCCGTGATGGACGGTCCGCCTTGGATCCGGGCTTATACCCGAACTCGTAATGACATGGCCCAAGAAGGTCACTGTGCCTCTCGACAGGTCACATTTCTCTATATTCAACGTAATACCAGCTTCTTCCAGCCTCTTAAGTACCACATGAAGTCGGGCATCGTGCTCCTCCTGGCAACGCCCCAGACCAACACATCGTCTATGTGACAAATCACACCCTCTAGTCCTTCAATGACCTCTGTCATCATGCGTTGAAAGTGTTCCGGTGCAGAGTTAATGCCAAAGGGAAGGCGGTTAAAGCAGAAACGGCCAAAGGGGTTATGAATGTGGTAAGCGCAGCCGACTCCTCCGACAAAGGAATTTGCCAAAATCCCATATTGGCATCCAGCTTGCTAAACACCTTCGCCCCAGCAAGCATCCCAAGACTCTGCTCAACCGAGGGCAGCGAACCTTTCTCTGCATACGTATTCATTTAGCTTAGTGTAGTCTACACATAGTCTCAACCTGTTACTGTCCTTCTTTGGGACTACCACCATGCCTGCACACCAATCGGTAGGCTCTTCCATTCTGGTAACAACGCCCAGCCTCCATCCTCTTTAGCTCCTCTTTCACTTTCCCCATCAATGGCAGTGGTATCCTCCTGGGGTCTTCAGGAATAAGGCACCGCCTTTGGTTGAAGCTTTATGTGGTATTTCCGCTGCACTACCCCAACCCAGAGCACAACTCGGGTAAGAGGCCTTCAAAGACGCCATGGTGATAGTGTCAACACGTTTCAAGAGACCCAGTCCCAAAATAGCAGGAAGGCCCAAAAGCGGCATGCGGAGTCCCTGCACAACATACACTTTCTCGCATGTCTGTCTATGTCCGAGCTGAAGCTCCAAGGATCCTATAACCACCAATGGCGTCCCTCCAGGACCCAGCAAGGGTTTCTCCGGCCGCTGGAGCACAGGAGCGTTCCTCCCACGGAACAAGTTGTGCAGGTTTGACTTGGAGATAACAGTGACATCTGCCCCGTGTCAAGCTTGAAAGTCATAGGTGTGCCCATTTGCACCTCCACAATCCAAGAATGGTTCCCGGAAGAGACAGAGCCAAGGAAGAACCCCTGTTCATCACGCTCCCCCGGCTCCTCATCTTCCTCAATACTCTGCACTGCCTTGAACTGTCGGCAAACCCGCTGGTAGTGGCCCTTCTTCCCACACAAGCGACATCTTGCAACAGTCGCGGGGCATAGGAGTCTATGGTGGAATGGCCCCACACCTGTAACACAGCGAGACTGGAGCGTCCTTACTCTTTGCTGCTGGCGCTGAAAATTTGGCGCCAAAGCCTTGCCCCAACTTTTCGAGCCCTCTCTGGTGTCCGGTGGTGACTGCACAACGTTCACATTATACTGCAAGGCGGGACTGTCACACCGCAAGGCCGTTTGCTGCTTCTTAACCTCCTCCGACTGTCTGGCCATATTTACAGCCCTCTCTAAGTCCAACTCTTTTTCCATCTGCATCCGCTCAGACAGTCTAGTATCTGCTAGGCCCACAACAATTCTATCCCTTATAAGCTCGTCATGTAACGTCCCATAATTGCAGTGTTCGGCTAAAGCATGCAAGGCAGTAACAAAAGCATCAACAGTCTCATTCAGTTCTTGTTTCCTCATATTAAATCATGCACGTTCATACACAATGTTCTTTTGACAATAAAGAACTTTTGAAACCCTCCTTCACTTTAGCATACTCCTGGTGCTCAGCCTCGGTTAGCTTGAGGCCTCTCAAGACGTCATCTGCCTCATCGCCCATGCAGTATATCAGGGTGTTCACCTGGTTCCCCTCTGGGTTGGAAGATAAGTTACTGGCCTGCCGGAACCGTTCAAACCGGCGTATCCACCGTGTCCATTCGTGGGGTTTGGAGAAGTCAAAGGGTTCTGGCGGCTGGATGCTGAACGTAGCATTGGGAGCACTGGTCGCCATATTGATCCTAGCACGTGGCTGCCGACCATTCTCGTCATCCGACATGTCCGCTTTCCACACCACTTGGCCCCTCGTACAATCTTCAACAAAAAGTCAGCACCCCCAAGCACAGCCACACAGCACTTCTGACACCATGTCGTATTCTTTTACCTTAAAAGAAGACGCGAAACAATGATGTGCAGTTGGTACCAACTCCAAGCTTTATTGACCGGCCAACATACATGCAATGCAATGCCCCAACTTCCTGTCTCGCAGCCTTTATATCATGCACGTTCCCCCGCCCCCACAGAACACTAGCTACGGCAAGATAGCACAGTCCATTGAATACACCACACATAAAACTAAACGGATTAAAACATTTTCACCGTTTACCTCTTTCTGTTCATATCCATAAATAAGGGCTTCCAGTTTCTCCATTTTTGTATGTTCTTTTGTTTAGTTTCTTCCCAAATATCCTTGGCTGCCATAACAATATCTTTTTTAATCCGTACTCCTAAATACTTCATTTTATCGTGATCCCATAAATATGGGCATTGCTGAAGCAATTCATCTGTGGGTACATATTATATACTAATATACTAACAAAACTTGAAACGGTCTCAGAATGTTATATAACACTGAAATGTCCTTTTCTCATTTCATCACATACAAAATAATATCATCTGTAAATAAAGCCAACTTTTCTTGATTACCATACCGAATATATCCTTGAATGTCAGAGTCCCTTATTTTCCTTGCAAATGGCTATAAATATAAAGAAAATAACAAAGGGGAATGAGGACACACCTGCCTGGTACCTCTGTTCAGACACAACCTATCAGCGAGGAACCCTCCCATTTTAATTTTTGCCTCTGATTCCTCATTTATCCTCCTAACTAACCGTATTGTATCAGAGAATGCAAATGCTTATATTGCCCTACTCATAAAATTCCAGCTTACTCTGTTGAATGCTTTCTCTGCATCAAGACCCAACAACGTGATATTTTCTTACATTCTACTTCCCTCTGGGTCATCGTTGTTCTATTGATGTCGTCAAATATTTTCCTGCCCAACAATAGAACCACACTGATCCATACCTATCAATTTTGGCAACATCTCTACCATTCTTTTAGCTATTATAGACATATGCACTTTATAGTCATTGCTTAAAATTGAAATGGGTCTATATGAAGCTGGGTTTGATGGGTCTTTACTGTCTTTAGACAGATATCCTAGGCAGGATTGGTGAATGCTGGGTTCCCTTTTTGGAGGGTTAGTAGTACCGTCTGTGTAGCCCTGTGGCCTTTACTAGCTGGTACTTCTGGTACCTGCTTTGGTTGGAATCTGTTGATACTCCCATACATATTGTTGTTGTTGCAGGAAGTGGTGTATCTGCACTGGGTGGCTGGGAGGGTATCCAATTAAAAGCAGATGAACTTATATCATTATACTGCTGGCCTTTTCTATGTTTTCCATTTGTTGTTTCTTTTCAGCTTTGCACTAATTGCAAGTTATCTAGGGGGTTATCTAGCTATGGGAAACCCTGACCATTGTTCTGTTTGGATCATTTGCTCACTCTGTGACAAGTGCATTTTCTGACTTTTTGATCACATTCGTACAAGGCTCTTATGTGAGATCACCTCCAGTTGTTCTTGGTGTATTAGAGTATGCGTGTGCACACTGATTTTCTTCCTCACCTTCTGACTGGTGGCCTGCCTTGCTCTTCTCACACTCCTATTCTGCAGCTGCTCCTAATGGTTACACATTTACACTTACTTAGCTCTGCCTCATACCACAATGTTCTCATAGGCATGTCTAACCTATCTTAGTTGCATATTTACAGCTGATGTACTATAACAGGAAGCCCATGTGCAAACCATTCTTACTATCATTTATTTTAGCCAATAAAATCTGGCAGTTAGTGCACAGGATTAAGGCTATGAAATGTTTATGTGTTACTTCCAGTGGTACAGAGTTTGATTCCCTCTGCCTTAATTTGTCTACTGTGCAACCATGAGCAAGTCATGTAACCAGGCAAAGCTTTGAAACAACTGGGAATTTGGGCCAGGCTATTTAATGGTCTCTTGGATTGCATGTCGAGTAACTATCTATGAACTTATGAACTACCAATCATCACAGAACAAAGATGGTCTCAAGATTCTTTCATTCACTTTAACTCTCTCTTTTTTATCTTTTTCATGTTGCATCTCAAGCCAGCCAACAGAATTGTCCTTTCCTGCAACCACCATTATATCTTACTTCATATCTTATGTCTTAACTTATAGTACCTTTACCAATTTAGGCAATGTTTAATCCCTCGTATACTGATAGCCTTCATTCTACTAATTTGTTTTACTCATCTCTCATAAATTATGCCCTGACTCATCCTAACCTATCACTTAAAGTACATAAATTGAACCACAGCACAAACAACTCTATTCTCTTCTCTACCACTTTCTAACATCCTTTCCCCAAAGCAATGACCAACAAATTATTTTTCCTAGAACTACTACTGTCTAGCAGATCATCAAACAGCACAGCCTAGGAATACCTTACATTAATGCAGAATCTATCTAAATGTACAACTATTTTTATTCTGTTATCATGGGCCAATACTGACTCATACCCTGGGTCAAGAACTTGAACTACTCACTCTGTGACTTCTGGTACCAAACCTTTATCCTTTTGTTTATTAAATGCAGGAAGTATGAAAAATAAATATGAACTTTATGCTTTCATGATAGTAGTCTTTGCCATATCCTGAGTTAAAGATGATGACCCCAGTATCCAGCTCTTTTTCAAGGATATCTTTACTGATAAAAATCTTTATAATCCAGGATGGGTATTACTCTGTCCTTAGCAACCTTTGACATAAGAGGAAGAGCTACATTGTACATACCCGGGGAGGGGGGGGGGGGGGGCTGCATAATGGTTAAGGTCTTAATCTCAAAGGTACAAGGTGCAAGGCTTGATTTTGACCAGTAGTTATTGGACAGGCTTGTAAGAGTCTGTAGACTGATAGCCTAGTATTTATCTATGAATCCTAACATACTTAATTTCTCATATTTTTGAATCATATCTATCTCATGATGACATACGATGGACAGCTTAACAATGTTAAGGAAGGTGCTGGTGTGGCCTTTCTTTGACAAGGCTATAAATACCATTAATTTATTTTATTTTATTTTATTTATTTAACATTTGTTTACTGGGAAAGTCCAACTTGGAATGAAGCTAATTTTCAGTGGAGGCCCGGGGAGAAACGTATTACAAGAAAGCAACTTTAAACCTACTGTAGTCAGTTAGTTATCATTCTAATATGTTTTGAAACCAGGTATTATCCAATTGATAAACCCTAGCATGCGTATTACATCATGCAGTGAAGGTTTCAAAGTTCAGCTCCTGCCTGATGTATATAACAATACCACCCATAAAACATAAACTCATTACAAAAAAAAAAAAAAAATACTAAACTAAAAAAAGAACTAACCCTAAGTAGGTACCACCAGTGTCCAATGGGGAAAAGGGGAAACATGGAAGAAAAGCATCCTCAGTAGCAAGTAGCATTTCTCTTGGTGCACCCAAGTTGGCCTAAATTTATATATTTGTTTTCTGACAAAGAAGAACAATGAGTCTCGCTATCTGTTAAACAGAAGGATAAGCATAACGAGAAAAGGGGAAGTGGGCACATATTAAAGCAATGCACATACAAAAAGTGAAGCTATACCTTGCAATATACACCTAGAGTTAATATACCTTTATCAACATATGTGATTACATGCAAAGATACATAGCTGTATCCCCTGAAAGCCATAATTTACCTTCATAAAATAACATTCAGATATCCAGACAGGAGGATCATTGTGTCAGCTGTTCTTCATGATAAAACATTACTATAAAGGAAGATAAATAGAAAAAAATAAAACACAGTAATATAGTATTCAAGCATGTCTTAAATGTCATCTACAAGAATCTATCTCTCACAGAAGATGACCATGGCATAAAAGTACCTGTCAGAGCAGTACTATATGGAAACAAAGTATGAGGCACATGCTTCCTATCTATATAAACCACAAAGTAGTGATCCCTTGAGCAGTCTGTTTATACTATCCTTTACTACAATGGCAGACTCCACCCCCAAGTCCATCAGTCATGCATCGCCACAGAAGTTCTTGTTTGACTTTGCCTGAGATGTGCCCCCCCTCCCACAGCAGCCTACCACCAAGGAGACCTCCAAGATGAAGCAATCAGTAAAATATTAAACAAGTAAATGTGAGATCCATGTTCATCATGCGTGTAATAATTAAGTGAAAGTCAAACTGTTAAAGAAATACAAAGCATGCATAAAATGCATTCTTCAGACTTGCTCCTCTAGGCCCATCTGTTAATAAGTCATTTAGAAATTAATTTCCCAGCAGAGATAACGAAATTTAATATATTACTACTGAAATGCCAATTTAACAAATCAAATATAACAATGAAACTGTACATATCTGATATCTATTATACTCAAATTTAGAGAATCAGTTTTCTTTACGTCAGTCTTCTTCCATTTATTTCTGAAAGGAAGTGCATTCACAAACCAACAAGAGATATTAGTAGAGGCTAAAATATAGAAGTCTGAAAAGACTTACAATAAAGATATTATGCCTTTGCAGACTTAAGGAATACTGACATTTTAATGTAATTACCTCTGTAAACAGATGCATCTGCAAGTTTGCCATCTCTTCCATGTGTTGTTGTTAAGTTCCTGGAAACCACTTTCATATAGTCTTCCACAAGTGAAAGAAACATTTGATAAACCTGTAGATGGCAATATACTGAAAATACTTGTAATCAAAATGAAACACAAAAAGGTGTTTCAAAGACCTGGGAATGCAGGTACAAACTGAATAGTTGGTACAGAGAAAATATTTAATCAACTGAAGTTAAGCGCTTTCATCAAGATTATAGGACTTCATCAGAACTACAGTCTTAAACAACGTACCATCTATTTATGTAACACACTAACCAATCAAACAACATCATCTGATCACATGATATATAAAAATTTTTCGGTTAAAATTTTTAAAGAAACTCTAATTAAACATACTAAGTATTAGTAACAGGCAACAAATTACATGCAAACAATACTTATTGTTCATAACTATCTAGTAAATTTAACTTTTTAAATATAATTTAAGGTCATCTAAAAACAGCACATAACTATATACAAATTCCACTTAGATAATCACTATATATGAAAACTATGAAACAATCTCAGCAAAATTAATACTTGTAATTATTTAAAATCCAAAAATGGTTAAATATTACTCAAATGATGATATAAATCTGTATAATTATCCCAAGTAGTCCCTACTGAGATGTTGCCACTCTAAATGCTGAGTGCTGACATGTAGAAAAAAAAAAAAAAAAGATCAAAAATCACCCCCCCCCCGAACTTATATATGCCAAACTCCAAGATTACCATGCCTTGGAGAAAAGGGAATATTCCAAGAAATGGCATCTTGGACTTACTATATGTAATTCCATTCTTTTGGCCATTCAGTCTCAGTATTTTGAGACTCGCTCTAGCAGGTGTCAACATTTCAAATGGTTACTACTTAAAACCACAATCCATTCAGGTATACCCACATGTTAAATGTCCACAAACAAATTACTATGCTAAAGTGTGGCAGTGCTTAACTTCAATTGATTAAATATTTACTCTGTACCAACTATTCAGTTTGCGCCTGCATTCCCAGTTTTTCAAGATGCTGTTTTGTTCATAGGTTCATAGGTTCATACTAGGCTATCTGCCCAAGGGCATTTATAAGCCTAGCCAGAGTTTTGTGGCTTTCGCCACCCCTTTAGTTTTGAGGATCCTATGCCCATTATTTTGCTTTGTTTCATTTTGGTAACAAGCCTATAGATGGCATAATCACGCTAATAACTTGGTGCTCTGATTCTGTGATAATTGTGTGGTGGCTTTGACTTTCTGCTCTTTCTTCTACTAGGCATCAATGTAGCATAAAAGCAACAACATAAAGTAAATATTTTAAATGCCAAAAGAATATGGAGTATTTGGAATCAAACTAACTGCTACACAAAGTTCTGTCATTTCAACATGAAAGTAATTGTTTTTCCAATATTTTACACATCTACTCTTAGTAGCTGTTCAATCTGCAGTGACAGTACCAAGACCCCATTGCAATAGTGTGCCTATAACTCTATGATGTGTTCTTTCCATTATCAATGATAATTCTTCTTGAATACCTTCTGCCTGTTCTTCATGGAGCTTTGCTCCCAGCACTGGTGATACCCTGGCATTTCTGCACAGGTGCATGCTTTGATAGCTATCCAGCTGATTGCTTTGATTAGTGAACAGATTTTCCACCACAGGACTAAAACCAGTTATAGTCATCCCTCAAGGAGACAACTATAAGGGAAACATTGCCTTATGTCCTAGCCTCCTGTCAATATCTTGGTGAAAACATAGGTAGTGAGCATGCAATGGGCACAATGTAGGGTTTTCATTCACCCACATAGATGATGTAGCCCCTCCATAGGCCTGTCTCCTTGTAGCAGACAGTTCCCATCAGGTCTCCAATGGAGACTGCATGATGGAAGACTCACCCTTGAGGAACATTCTCTTTTCACCCCCATAGAGAGGCAAGCAGACACCATCTTCCCAGTCTTCTCCCTTGTCATCCACCTCCTTCTGTACCAGGACACCTAAATGAATCGGCGTTGTCTAAGTCCTAGTCAGGATCCTATCATTCTACTCCACCAAACTGCCTTTGCTTATATATATATATATATATATATATATATATATATATATATATATATATATTTTTTTAACTAATGTCACTGCTTATTTTTCTTACTTTTTCATTAATGGTATATGTTTGATTAGACTATCAGTTGTTTTCTGAAATTATTAACTTACTTAATGATTCTCGATATTCTAATGTAAACCTTTGTTTATCATTACAAAACTTGCTGCATAAAGACATGACTGTATATATGTGTACACTAATGAGAAAACACAATATGGGATAGTTACTGAATATGTAGGTAAGAGAGTAGTAATACCTGACAAAGTGGATGCTATTATGCAATACTGAACTGTCCAGAAATGTTCTAACTCTGGAAAATGCTTAGAAAATGGGCTATGTGAATCTTCACTTCGTACATGTTTAATACAAAAACTGGTTAAATGCATACATATTTGCTGTTAAATACTTCTTCACTGTGTAATAGTTAGCTTGCAATCTCAGAACAGCAATTTTTCACTGAACTTTATAACATAAAAACAAAGTTAGCAGATTCATCCTTTAGAAGAAAGTATTTGTACGTAATCCTTTGTAAACAACAAAATATCAAAAAGAAAAAAAGGTAAAATATTTTGCATTCATTTCAATAACAATGCCTCATGAACATTTTTCTTCACAATCAGAATGCATTGAAAAGTCCCTTACTAGTATATGTAAATAAATACTACAAAAACTATTTGCATTAAAAAGATTTCATGGTAATTTTATTTAACATTTCCTTTCTTAATATTGTATCGATTATATACATTATCATAGTGTTATCTGAAAATAGGAACACCAGAAAGGTGATGTTTAATAATACATGTTCTAGTGCCTTTACTTTGCATTTTCCTTCAGAAATCATTGCATATTAGGATGAACTCTTCAACATTTGAAGCAGTATGCAATGGGATATACAGATAAGCAGACACATCAAAGTCTGATCGGAAAACAGAACACAAGAAAATTATTGTTACCGTTATTTACTAAATGTTTTCTCTCTCATGAAGCTCATTTTGGAAGCAAGCTGTAGTTTAGACTTTTCTATCCCCAGTATCAGATGCAAGCACAATTGGCTTGTATTGTAGTGGTGTGGGTAGTGTGAATTCCTGTAGCTTGTGTACAGTGATCACTGAAGATGTTTTGTACTCTAAATCAGCCATGCAGTGAATACTCAGAATTCAGGTCACAATTGTTTTATTTCTTTTGTTAGCTTAGTTAGTCAAGGAGAGCAGGCAAGCATGTCATCAGAGGAGTATGGAAAGCTGACAGGGAGCCAACTGGCTGAGATGTGCCAGGCTAGGAGACTGGTGCATGGAAACCTGACTAAGGCAGACATGATTGCAGCTTTGGTCACAGCTGCATCAGAAAACAGCAACTAGGAGGACAATCAGACTGGCAGTGGAGATGTACCACACTCAGAGAATGGACAGCTCAGTCTTTCTACAGAGGACTTGAAAATCGGTCTGGAGTTAAAGAAACTTGAGTTGGAGGCCAAGCATGTGGAAACAGAAGCAGCAGAGAGACTGAGGCATCTAGAGAGTGAGGACAATGAAAAACTGAGACGTTTGCAGGCTGAGGAGAATGAAAAACTGCTATGCCTGGAAGCTGAGTAAAAGGAAAGGCAGAGGCAACATGAAAAGGAGATGCTGACTCTTCGCCAGAGTCATGGAGGTAATGGGGAAGGGAGTAACCGGACCCCAAGAAGCACAAAAGGTCAATAAATTTCTTCCGCAGTTTACAGCTGTATGAAATAATTTTTCCAACGTATCCCAGGTCTGCCCTGAGGTCTTCTCCTAGTGGGCTGTGCCTGCTGCAGCACTTGTGGGAGGTCAGGTGCCAAGGGACAACCTCAAAGGGTTCCCAAACCACCTCCTGTTGGTAATAATTTTACTGTAAGAAGATTCTAGTGCTTATTTGAATGCACATACTGATTCAGCTGTTGACGATTTTGTTCTAGTAATCGTTCCATATTGAAGTTGAAATGTAAAGTACAACATTATGCCATCTTACTTAAAGTACAGGCATTAGGTACTGCTATGGAACACATTTCAGGTGCTTTGTTTCAGATAAAAAAGCATACTGGCTTCATAATATTAGAATAAAAAACAAGTTGATGTTAACTTTTAATATTAATAACATAAATAGCAGTACGTTATATAGAATGGAAGTTTTGACGTTTTTTCTTTTATGTGGATAGGTTAACATAAAAAATTACAATTGTAACTGTGAAAAATGTGAATGTATATAAAATGAAAGTATGCCTGAGTGTTTTAAGGGTATTTTAGAACATATTAGTAGTGTTTCATATATAATTTCATTTGTACTTGATATTTTACCTTTCATTTCAAAAAGTGCTGTAAAGAGGCTGGTTGGCACAGTGAGAGTGATTTGTTACCCCCCCCCCCCCCATTTGAGATGAGGCAAAAAAAAGAATCTTCAGACTAACCAAACAGCATTTACACAACTTATATATATAACCAAAGCTCCGGTCCCACCAATAAGCGAATTGAGGGCTGAATAATCCACACGATAATATGGAACTCACAGTTTATTACAAAGATACCAAGTTCACACGATCAACGATAACAAAAAAAAGCACCCCACCTAACCATCCTACCATTGACATTTTTGATAAGGTAGTGACCAGAGAAATTTATAATGAATATAATTACTTAAAAGGTATGAAGGACAACCCAAATTTAACAAAGGAAGAAAATAAGTTATTGCAAACATTAAAGAGGGATACATCTATTCGTATTATGAAGCCCGACAAAGGGGGAGGAATTGCCATCTATGACAACTTGAATTACATACAAAAGATTTATAATATCTTACATTTTTCAGGCAATTACGTAGCTGTTTCAAGGAACGAATTAAATATTGCTTATCAAAGAATAGATTCGTATATTGAAGAATATTTAGTAGAGGCACGTATTACTGATGTTATATACAGGTTTATCAGAGTTAGTAATCCAACTTTAGCCACTATGGTGGGAATTCCAAAGATACATAAGAACACTAAAGACCCACCTCTGAGACCAATAGTCTCAGGCAGCTATTCCAAAACCTTCAATATAGGCAAATTCATTGATAGGATTTTGAAAAATGTTTATACCTTTATACCACATATGGTTAAGGATTCGTGGTGTTTTTTATCTCAGTTTCCAGTTAAGGATTTAGATTTTACCAAACCATATATTATAGTTACTATAGACGTAGTGGACCTTTTTTCGTGTATACCTAAGGAAGAGGGCTTACAAGCTTTCTCGAGCAGCTTGACAAAACATACTGACCTGGAATGGGACACTATATGTTTGATTACAGAACTAATGGCCATTGTATTAGATAACAATTTTATTTATTTTGAGGGTGAGATTTTAGACAGACAATGGCAATGGGGCAGCTTGTGCCCCCATTTATGCCAATTTAGTCATGTTAAATTGGGAAGATAACGTGTTATTCCCATCTAAATATTTCCAACATGTACGATATTATTCCAGGTTTCTGGATGATATATATATTATTTGGCAGGCCTCTGAAGGAGTGCTATATGAGTTTTTTGAATTCATTCAAGCGAGTAGCAATTTCTTAAAATTCACCCTCACACACAATAACAAAGGATTACCATATCTTGATACTTATATTGTTAATAACAATGGGAATATACATTCACAAATTCATCGGAAACAAACGTTTTCGAATAATTATTTGGATTATTCTAGTTACCATCCATTTAAGGTCAAATATAATGTATTCAAAGGTCAAATCATTCGGGCAGTGAGAATGGTTTCGGATGAGCAAGATATGTATAATGAAGTAACCTTAATAAAGGAATTCTTCAGCCAAAGAGGTTATCCCTCAGATATGATGAATGAAGTGATTACCTTTGTCATTAGGCAAAGAGGTATAAAATATTTACCTTTATTGGGATCAGGAATTATTCAAAATACTCCTATCATCAAAGAAGATGGAGTTAAACCGAGTTTTAAACGTGCCTGCATAATACCCTATTGTTTAGGGGCTGATAATATTAAAAACATAATATGCAAATTTTGGTATATGATAAGCAATGATAAAATATTGGTGGATATTTTAGGTACAAAACCTAATTTTGTGTACAGAATGGGTTGCAATATTAAGAAGTTATTAACACAACAACATCAAGTTAAAAACATGTGTTGTAAGTATTCTAGGAAAACTAATAGTAGGAAATGTGGATGTTGCAATTATTGTAAATTTATGTCAAGTGCAAGAAAGATTTATCTTAAAAATGGACATAATAGTATTGTTGTGAGTCAAGCAGGAAATTGTAATACGAAACAAGTTATATATATGGCTCTATGTGACATGTGTCCTGCCTTCTATGTAGGAAGAACTGAGCGTCAGCTGAAAAAACGCATATACGATCATATGTATTGTATTAAGAATAAAGATTTAAATAATGCCCTATATAGACACATTAATGTTAAGGGAATACAGCATACGTTCAAATTCAGCATTTTGGAAATTATTCCTAATGATCCAAGAGGAGGCAATATTAAAAGTGTAATAGCCTTTAAAGAAACCTGGTGGCAGTTACATTTAGATGCCACTAATCCACCGGGTCTGAATGAGTGTATTTCTATAAAATCTCTACTCATTTAATTACCCATTCTCATACTCACAACA